>NC_142814.1:32472977-32696043 GCF_049724085.1 Artemia sp. Qi Xiang Cuo | reverse complement strand
ATTGACAAGGAAGGAAAAGCCATTTTTTTCTATAGTAATAATAAAGCATTAGAAGTTGGTAATAGATGCTTGCGTATAAGTGCAACACAAAACCAGTAAGATAATGAAACTGGGCACAGATTTTCTACTTTTGTGCCTTCTTTTCTCAGAAGGTTAGTAGAAGGATCAGAAACACAATATTCTACCAAGTTTGATGACGAAGAATGGATTACTAATATACAAAGTCAAATTCTCAGTAAGATATGTAAACGATATACAATATAGGATTTGAATGAAAATGCTTTATAAAGTTACATTAAAAGGCGATCATTGGAATAACAAACCATTGCATACATTGGACCTTGTTAGCTACTTGATTGTCTTAGGCTCGTCTCTTACTATTTCAAAGACGAATTCAAAGAATAAAAATCCGTAGGCTTTTTCCTGTTTGTAATCAGGTTATTATTAAAGTTTGTCCGAATTGCAGCGGCAGTTAGGAACTTAGTAAGAGACGATCACGTCGAATGCTAAGAAATATAATAGCCCATAACTCCAAAAATAGAGTCAGATCAAAACAAGAAGTACACTATTAGCACCACTTTGTCCAATACCCCAAAATAGAAAACTAACTGTCCCTTGCCTTGGATAACAAGTAAAATATATTGGTTTGAAAATCAATCAAACAGTTCATGGTAACAAACTTTGTAGTAAGAGCGACTTGTCTCTATAGTAATCAAAACTTTAAAAAACGGAATTTTAACATCAATTGATACTTCAAAAATATTAGATTTTTATGCTAATTTTAAAAATCTAAGTTTCATCAATTTTACTCTTCCTTAAGAAAAGCTTCGAGCCTACGGAAATTTGCCCTATTTTTGAAAAAAGGGGAAAACACCCCCCAAAAGGCATAGAAGCTTAATGAAAATCAAACCATCAGTTTCAGCACATAAGAAAACCATACTGTAGAGGTTTCAAGCTCCTATTTGACAAATTTCGGAATTTGGTATTTTTTGCCAGAAGAAAGATCACGGATGTTTGTTTATTCGTTTTTTGTTTTTTTTATTTTTTTTCCCAGGAGTGATCGTATTGACCCAGTTGTCCCAATTTAAAAATAGAATAACTTTTTACAAAAAAAAATGCATTTTTGATGTCTTTTCATACTCCAGTCTTTTCAAAGATATTTGATTTTTTAAACAATCAAAAGTTCGTGGTAACGAACTGTATAGTAATAGCGACTCGTCTCAATAGTAACCAAAACTTTAAAAACAGAAATTTGATACCAATAGATAAATTAAAAGAATCAGATTTTTATGTTGATCCAGGTTGCAGTTGTAGCTAGCAACCTAGTATGGGACGATCACGCCCCAAAGTAAAAACTAAATTAACCTATAACTCCTGAAAAAAGATTCAAATCAAAACAAGAGGTACACTATTAGAGCCACCTTGTCCAAAGCCTCTATAAAGCAAACTTACCGTCCCTTGGCTTTAATAAAAAGAAAAATATATTGACTTTAAAATCATGAAAATTGACTTTAACCACGATATTCTCCACATAGGGCATTTTTTCCGTTTTATTTCCCCTCGGCTAGCTGGGAACCGGAAAATCACAGAGAGCAGTATAATGGCTCATTTTAAAGAAAATAACAACATCTAGTTCCTTTTGTAATAAAAGATAAAATATTTTTTTAATAGAATCAATTTTAACAAGAAAACTGCATTTTCATCGACAAGCTTGATGAATGACATTATAATCGTATATAGGTTATAACCATATATGACTTAATAAGTGAATGCAATATTTATGCACGTTTATCTCTTAGCAAGATAATTTTATTGTATTTTAGTTCTAAGTTCACGATCGCTAAAGTTATTATGTAAACTCTAATAATAAATATGATATATGAGCAATAATTTTAATCTTTTAATTAAAACTAGAAAAATACCTGAAAATTTAAAAGTCAGTTTTTTTAGCTTTTATAATAATGAATATACGTGAAAAGACGATCATTTGAAGAACATACCATTCCCATATATTTGACTTAGTTAGCTGCTCGATTCCTTGAAAAAAAAAAATCTTATTTCTCAACTGAAACAAGAATAATTCCTGAAAATTTTAAATAAACTAATTTTATTTAACTCCAAAGTACAAAAACATTTATGGTGTCTGATCAATAATTTCCATTTTTAATTTAAACCAGAAAAAGTGTTGTCCTATTTTTCCAATGGAAAATATTCCATTTTTTTTCAGTTTTTAGTTCAGAATCGGTAAAGCTATTATGTAAACTGTAAAAATATTTATGATGTCTAACGAATAATATTAATTTTTAATTCAAACTAGAAAAATACCTGACAATTTAGAATTAGTTTTGTTCATTGTCTCCTGGAACCAAAATTTTCATTTTAGGCTTCACCGTAAATTACAATAACTCTGTATTGTTGTCCTATCAATGGCTCTGCCTTTTTCTATAGCACTATAGTAGAAAGTGTTATTTTTAATATTATAAAAAGCATTTAGATACAGTACATTAAAAGACGATCATTGGAATAACAAACCATTGCATGCATTGGACGTTAGCTACTTGATTGTTTGAGTTTCGTCTTTTACTATTTCAAAGAAGAAAAAGCTGTAGCTTTTTCATGTTTGTAATCTGGTTTATTTTGTTTATTATAATAAATCCTATATAGGGATTTTGGACAAGGTTCTAATAGCGGACTTTTGTTTTGAAAAAATGTATTTACACTAAGGAACGAACTGTAGCACATGGTAAATCAAGTAGTATGTAGATTATAATGCAAAACACACTTATCTTTTGAAATTATAATAAAAAACCAACTCTTGCCTATACTAATGCATAAAGGATCGAAAAAGTTCATGATAAATGGGAAGTATGTAGTCCGGGTTGCAGCGGTTACTAGCAACCTAGTAAGAGGCGATCACGCCCCATAGTAAAAACTAAAGTAACCCTTAGCTCCTGACAATAGATTCCGATGAAAACAAGAAATACACTATTATTACTGCCTTGTTCAGAACCTCTATATAGCGAACTTACCGTCCTTGGCTTGAAAAAAAAAAGGAAAATATATTGGCTTGAAAATCAAGAAAATTGACTTTAACCACGATATTCTCCGCATACGGCATCTTTTTTTCTGATTTTGTTCTCCTCAGCTTGCTGGGTACTATAAAATCATAGAGAGCTATATAATGGCTCATTTTAAAGGAAATTGCTACATCTAGTTCCTTTTGTAATTAAAGATAAAACATTTTTTTAATAGAATAAATATTAACAAAAAACTGCATTTTCATGTACAAGCTAGATGAATGACACTATAAATATATAAAAATGGTGTCTGGGCAATAATTTTAATTTTAACAAAAACTAGAAAAATAACTGAAAATTTTAAAATTACATTAAAAGACGATTATTTGAATAACAAACCATTACATACATTGGACCTAGTTAGCTACTTGATTGTTTGAGGTTTGTCTCTTACTATTTGAAATAAGATAAAGCCGTAGGCCTTTTCCTGTTTGTAATCATATAGCCTAGAATGAATCCCAGTTGAAACTGATCGGGGTTAGAGCGGTAGCTAGTTTCTTTTGTTATTAAAAACAAAATATTTTTTAAATAGAATCAATTTTGAAAAAAAATGCATTCTCATGTATAAGCTTGATGAATGACGTTATAATCGTATATAGGTTATAAACTTTTATGACGTAATAGGTGAATGCAATATTTATGCACGTTCATCTCTCAACAAGATAATTTTATTTTATTTTAGTACTAAGCTTAGGATCGCTAAAGTTATTATGTAAACTGCAAAAATATTTATGGTGTCTGAGCAATAATTTTAATCTTTTAACTAAAATTAGAAAACTACCTGAAAGTTGAAAAAATAATTTTATTTAACTGCAAAGTGCAAAAATGGTTATGGAGCCTGACCAATAATCCAAGTTGCAGCGGTAGCTATCAACCTAATAAGAGACGGTCACGTCCATTGTTAATAAATATAATAACCCATAACTATTAAAAATAGTCAGATCAGAATCTTGCTGAGGACGGCCCTTGGACAGAGGGCTGAAATATTCATTCAAAATATCTCCAATGTCTTACAAAAAGATTTCTGTATTGTTCTTCTTGGTTTTGTTGTTTGCTATGGAAGGCAGTGAGGTCTTCGTCGTTATTTTATACCTCCTCCCCATGACATTTTCTTTCCTTACAGCTTTTTTTTGCATTGCGGCATTTTTTAAAATGTGGAATTTGAATTAAATTTGAAAATATTTTTTCCACTAAAAAATTAGAATCTAGAGAAAAATGTTCAAGGTACACAAATACATCATCTTTCAATTTTTCAATCTGTTCTGTAGTATAGAAGACATAAATGTCTTCAAATCTTTGAAAATATTTTTCTAATTCTCCTGTTATTGTATTAGATTTAAAATCTTCTTTTATGTTAGATTGGAAACATAAACAATTAAGAAACCCTCCCTTTACGTTGTAACTTCTGAGAAGTGTTTTATGAAATATCTTTTTGAAATCAAGAAATGTAAAAGGGTGTTCCTTTAAATATTTTTTTATTAAGAATTTGATGCAGCTAATGTGCATCTTTCCATCCTTTGTCTGCTTTTTTGTCCAGTCTGCTTGTTTTAAATAGTACAATGCAATTGACACTGATTCATCTTCATACCATTTTTCAAGGTTTTCTTTTAGGATGAAAATTAAACTTTGCCTTTTCACTTTCTCCTTGAGTTTAACATTTTCAGAATTAACACCATCAGGTATTATGTGTGTTTCTATTCCAGACCATTGGGTTAGAAAATTTTTGGCCCTTTCTTCAAACATATCCAGCCAGTCCTTATTATCCTCAATTGATGAGTTTCTTAAAGTGGATTGAGTTTCTTGATTTGTCATATTTGATTTATTTTTCATTTGTATGGCAAGAGTATTCTTGAGATTATTGCATATAGATATAGTAGTTCGAGATCCTGATTGGCAAGTAACAGGTCTTTTAGGATTGAAATTGCAATCTAGAAGATGTGCATGAAGTCTTTCCAATGTCAAAATGGCTGGACATCCATGGTTGTTACAGGTCAAGGTTAATCTTAAAAGAAAGTTTTTCAGGATCTTTGGAGCAGGCTTTAGAGCATCAATAGTTAAATATGTCCTATCTAGAGGGCATGTATTCTTCTTAGTTAACCACTAGGTAATGCAGCTTTTACAAAACGTATGTTCACATGTTGGAGCCTGGACAGGATCATCCAGAACAAATAATCAAATAGGACAAATGAAATCTTTATAATCATCTCCACAAAATCTTACAGTATCTATTCCCATTTCCAAGTGATTCTTTGTGGTTCAGGATAAAATAGCGTAATGAGTCACTTCAATCAGAAGAAAAACCAAAGGAATTTTTAAATTTTTAGGTATTTTTCTGGTATGAATTCAAAAAGTAAAATTATTGCTCAGAAATCATAAATATTTTTGCAGTTTGCAGTTAAATAAAATTATTCGATATAAAATTTTCAGGAATTACTCGAGTTTATGTTATTGTTTCTGAATACGTCCTGAAATAATATCATTACGCCATGACGTAATGAAATTTCCGGGTAGCAGCGGTAGCTAGCAACCTAGTAAGAGATCCGGGTTGCAGCGGTAGCTAGCAACCTAGTAAGAGACGATCACGTCCAATGTTAAGAAAAATAAAAACCCATAGCTCCTAAAAAGGAGTCAGATCAAAACAAAAAGATCAAACCGCTTTGTCCGAAACCCCTGTATAGGAAACTTTCTGTCATTTGGCTTGAACAGCAAGGGAAATATATTGGCTTGAAAATCAAGAAAATTGACTTTAACCACGTTATTCTCCACAAACGGCATATTTTTTCTTTTCTTTTCCATAGATAGCTTGGCACTGTTCAATAGCTCATCTTAAAGGGTTGTTCTTAGAGTTGTTCAATAGCTCATCTTAAAGGAAATTAATTGGGTTAAAAATCTTTAGTAACTAAAATAAATTATTTAAAAAAGAGAATAAATTTTTTCGCCAAAAACTGCATTTTTGATGTCTTTTCATGTTGCAGTCTTTTCAAAGATATTTGATTTTTGTACATAAATCATAATCATGTGACAATTATGTTATAATAAAGATCCGGGTTGCAGCGGTAGCTAGCAACCTAGTAAGAGACGATCAAGTCCAATGTTAAGAAATAAAAAAAAAAACCATAGCTCCTTAAAAAGGAGTCAGATCAAAACAAAAAGTACACCATTAGAACCACCTTGTCCGAAACCCCTGTATAGGAAACTGTTGGAACCCTTGGTCCCAGTTTTTTTCAGATAAATGTCCCTCCCAGATTCATTTCTTTTGGTCCCTTAATTATTTTCCTTCCTTAAGTAATAAATATTAATTTTCTTATTATTTTTTGACGCCATTTTGGGTCCTCTTAACTCCGTACGTGCTTAATAGACCACGAGGGAAAGAATTGTGCAGTTAGGGAGGTCGGCCAGTAAATTAGTAAGTCCAAGGATTGGCTGGAAAGATTCATTACCACCCTAGTAACCCCCACCGCAGCACGTGGCTAGCGGGCTGGGAGGAAGAGTCCATTTTTTAGTTAGTTTTTTTATATAACGTGGAGTGATTACAGTAAACTTTTTTTTTACTATGTACTCTTTTAACTTTTCAGCTTAAGTCGAATCTAAAAGAGTTGGTTATAAATCTTATCGTTAAACTTTGGCTTTAAATGTGGCCATAGACCTTCCGATCACGTTAGTATACGGAACCGTTGGAGTAACCGCGGAAATCCCACTAATTTGGGGCCAAAGAGGGATCTTCCCCTCCAGTAAGTGGTATAGCAACTCTTTGCGCCGTTTTTGCCTTTAAAAGTGGTGACCCCACACAGTAAACCATCCAATAAGAGGTGGCAGCAAGTTAAGGTCCTATCAATAAATCTGATAATAAAAGAATTCCGCGCTTTCGAAGAGACAGGTTAATTTGGCCTAGATAGTAGCCTATGGTGGGTACATATATAAAAATTGTAAAGAGAAAATTTTTATCTGAGCTGTGCCTAGTCGGATAATAATAGGCAATAAAATTTAATAATCAATAAATCACGCCTATAATTAACTTGAGAGACAAGGGAGACTGAGCCACCCACAGATAATCGACAAATTAAAAGGAAATAATTTTTCACGAAAGTATAAAAAGAAACATTGATAAAAGGATTTTCATTTGAACGAAAGACGTTAAATAAACCTTAATATAATGGCGGACAAACGAAGAATTCAGACAAGATATACCGCGGTAAAACAAAAATCGGATTCAGACACAACATTTAAATGCGACTCCTGCTGGAAATACCCTAAGAAAAACACCATCAGATAGAACCATATATCACTCAACAGATGAAATAGACATTTCTGAGACATGTGAAGAGGATTTCTTCAAACCAAAATCAGTAATAGAGCGATCCCCGGTACGAGCCAGAGAAGAAGAGAAAAGTCTAAAACAAGTGCAGAAAGAATTACTCGCAGATAGAGAAATCCAAACAAAAAAAAACAGTGGCGATAATACACGAGGAAAAATTATTACAAGAAAAAACGGGTATAACAAAACAAACTCACCCTTCAAAGAAGGTACAAAAAGTAGGGGAGTTGCGGGGAGAAGAAAATATTATACAACGGGTAGACTCAGAAAATGAATTAAGAGAATATAATGACGGTGAGATTCAGAGTAGGCCAAGTAGCAGGAGTAGTAGAAGCTCAATTTCGAGTAGAAGCTCCTTAAAGAGTACTCAAGTAGATACAGCGCAACAAATATTAAATTTCAAGTGAGACATAGATATAGCCAGAGAAAAAAAGGAAGAAGCTAATTGGATAGCCAGAGAAAAAAGGAAGAGGCTGATAGGATAGCCAGAGAAAAAAAGGAAGAGGCTGATAGGATAGCCAGAGAAAAAAAGGAGGAGGCAGACAGAGAAGAAAGGAAATGCATAATGGAAATGATTGCAGGGAGAAATTACCAAGAGCCTCAGAAATCGTCAACAATAGAGATAATGCAGGCAATAAACCTTCAACCAATGAAAGAAAATGAAGATGTACATTTATACATATACAATTTTGAAAAAACGGCGGAATTAAGCAGATTACCAAGAGAAAATTTGGTGACAAGAATACAGCCCCACCTTAACTACAAAGCACAACTTGCATATAAAGCATTACCAATGGAATACTCAAAAGATTTTGAAAGACTAAAACAAGCCATTTTTGAAAAATTTTAACTCTCCCCCGAGCACTTTCAAAGAAAGTTTAGAAGCGAAAGAAAACGAGACAACGAAACATATAAAGAATTTGGGTACAAATTGAAAGACGTGTGTTTAAAATGGCTAGAGCTAGAAAATTATAGAATGTATGAAGACCCGGAAGAGATAAAAGAAAAATTGACGGAAATGGTAAATAAAACAGTAATGGAACAATTTTTTGAAAATAGCCACAGAGAGTTGAAAATATATTTGAAAGAAATGAACCCGAAAACAAGCGAAGAAATGGCAGAAATTGCAAATAGGTAGACCGAAATAAGAGAAGAAGTGGAGGACACAGACATATTTCAATATAGATAGCAGAACAAAAATAGGCAATATAACAAAGTGCGAGGGCAACTAACGTGCCATAATGTTAGTACTCCGGAAAATTATGAAAGAAACTGCTGAAACAAATATGACCAAGAACCCAATTACACGACATCATGGACTAGGACCTATAATAAGGAAAAAAATTACGCATTTGCAGAGTCGCATAAAATAAACGGAAAGTTGAACGGGGAATTAGTCGAAATGGCAATTGATTCCTGCAGTGACCAAACTTATGTGCAAACTGGCCTAATAAATGGAACGGATAGACCATAAAATTAAGATTACAACATTTTGTTATAATGGAGACAAGCACCCATACCCGTCTGCTTGGGTAAGAATAGAAATTGCAAAGAAGGACGGTACAGTCCAGAGAAAAACGATAAAAGTAGGCTTAGTACCTACGCTAACAGTTGATGTTTTAGTAGGAGGAGACTTTGGAGATATCGGAAATCTCCTATTGTTAGAAATGACTTCTTTAACAGAGGAAAAATCACAAAATTACACTGCGACGGAAAAATATGCTACTTCGTTGACAAGGCGGGAAGGTGAACCGGCCCATAAAACAAATGAGAAGGCTGTGCCACCCTATCGGAAAAACGAAATACATTATACGCGTGTTCAAAATGTTGATAATCCACAATAATGGGATGGGGAAGTAATAATTCCACATAATATTGAAAATAAGACACGCGAAATTGATTTTTCAGGAAAATTTGCAAATAATAGAAAACTTGAGAACACTTTTAATGAATATGAGACGCTAACAAGTACAGGCCAAAATGAAACGCTGAGTGTACCAGAGAGAAATAAGACGAAATTTATTGTATGCGCTTTTCCTCGGAAAGTTCGAGAAATTTTGGTAGAATATGAAAAACCAAATGTCAGAGTTCAATTCCCATTTGATGATGAAATATTTGTTTCTGCGGTAAGAATAAAAAAGACTAAAAGAGAGAAGAAAGATATTAAGCGGAACTACAATAAAGAAAGACAGTCGAAGATGGACACTAGAGTCCAGTTCAGATTTCATGACGATTTATTTAATGCTACTACAAAACGAAAGAAAACTAAGAGAGAGAAAAGAGATATTAAACGGAGCTACAATGAAATTATTCAGTCAAAGATAGTGGACACTGGAGTCCAAATTAGATATAACGGTGATTTATTATTTTGCGAAAATGACCAAAAGAGGAATGCAAAGAAGAGACAAAATTTGGAGATTCAGCCTGCAGTGGTGAAAAACAAAAAAATGTTGGATGGGCTGTGCCTTGAAAACATGGATAATAAGGGGGAAAAAGAGGTCAAAGACCCATGGGGAATAAAAGAAGATGGTTACAAAAGAGAGATGAATGACCTACAATGGGTTGGGGGAAAGTTGGGAGATATTGAATGTCGAGTCGGATTGGAAAAATTTAGAAACGAATATGAAATTAGTATTATCAATTCAAAAGATATGTCGATGCTTTATGAGGGGGAGGAATCCCTTGGGGAAGATCCCCTGCGGGGAGTCGCAAAAGGTAGCCATTTTCCTCAATGCACAACTGGCGGACAAGTTGTGATCCCTTTACCGGGATTTTGCCTTTCTGATCAGGAGTCCTTGGGGGAAACTCTCTCCCAGTCACTTCATACTTCACCCAAACCGTTGTCCAGCAACCCTATTCATAGCTGTTATTCTTCATGGGAGTCGACAAGTATTTCCGGCAAATTGTATTCAGTGGAAGATGTATCCAAATTTCATTTTCAATTAGCATCAACGTCTATTCTTCAGTTAATTATCCAAGGGGAGGGAAACCAGAAAAAAGCGATTCATGGTTCACTCAGATTTTTACTTCATTTTCCCGAACCCTTGTCGTTTCCACGGGCCTGTGTATTTTCGGCCTCAGGCTTTTTGAAATTATGCCAAGGGGCAACTTACATTTTTATTGAGGATTGAGGTCGTTTCCACGTATGAAAATTAAGAAGCTAGTGCAGCCAATTTTTCACGATTGCTGGCTTCATTACATGTGCCAAAAATTGATTCTCTGTTCCTCTCAAATGTAAATTCGTGAGAGTAAGAAAATTTTTGTTTTTGATTATGCTGTGCACAATCAATTTCTACGAGTCCCGAGTACGACATCCTGCAATTATTTCCAACGGAGGAGGAAGAAAGGCTACTGAAAAACGAGGAACTTCATAACACGAAAGAACTTCATAGTAACCCACACTACTCGGCAAGGCAGAAACCCTCGCACGGCAGGAGCTATAAGAAGGAAGTAAACAGGAAGACCGGAGCAAGAGAAAGAAAAATTTAATGTTTATTTTGATTTGATTTTATGTCTGTGTTTCCAGCCAATCCACCGGAGATACGGGCCATTTATCTTAGGAGGGAGGTGTTGGAACCCTTGGTCCTAGTTTTTCAGATAAATGTCCCTCCCAGATTCATTTCTTTTGGCCCCTTAATTATTTTCCTTTCTTAAGTAAAAAATATTAATTTTCCTATTATTTTTTGACGCCATTTTGGGTCCTCTTAACTGCGTACGTGCTTAATAGACCACGAGGGAAAGAATTACGCAGTTAGGGAGGTCGGCCAGTAGATTAGCAAGTCCAAGGATTGGCTGGAAAGATTCATTACCACCCTCGTAACCCCCGCCGCAGCACGCGGCTAGCGGGCTGGGAGGAAGAGTCCTTTTTTTAGTTAGTTCTTTTATACAACATGGAGTGATTACAGTAAGCTTTTTTTACTATGTACTCTTTTAACTTTTCAGCTTAGGTTAAATCTAAAATAGTTAGTTAGAAATCTTATCCGTAAACTTTGGCTTTAAATGTGGCCATAGATTATCCAATCACGTTAGTATACGGAACCGTTGGAGTAACCACGGAAATCCCACTAATTTGGGGCCAAAGAGGGATCTTCCCCCTCCAGTAAGTGGCATAGCAACTCTTTGCGCCATTTTTGCCTTTAAAAGTGGTGACCCCGCACGATAAACCTCCAATAGAAATTTTCTGTCATTTGGCTTAAACAGCAAGGGAAATATATTGACTTGAAAATCAAGAAAATTGACTTTAACCACGTTATTCTCCATAAACGCCATATATTTTTTTTTGTTTCTTTTCCACAGATAACTTGGTACTGGAACATCGTAGAGAGTTGTTCAATAGCTCATTTTAAAGGAAATTATTTGGGTTAAAAATCTTTAGTAACTAAAATAAATTATTCTTAAAAGAGAATAAATTTTTCCATCAAAAACTGCATTTTTGATGTCTTTTCATGCTGCAGTCTTTTCAAAGATATTTGATTTTGTACGTAAATCATAATTGTATACCAGCGGTAAGATTTGGACCCACGCCTCCGAAGAGACTGGTGGCTAACACCAGCGCCTTGGACCACAAGACCAGGCTGCCTCTCATAACTATATATGTGAATCCGAGTTGCAGCAGTAGCTAGCAACCTAGTAAGAGACGATCAGTCCAATGCTAAGAAATATAAAAACCCAGAACTCCTAAAAATAGAGTCAGATCAAAACAAAAGTACATCATTAGAACCACCTTGTCTGAAAACCTACTAGATAAATAATGAATGTCGTCATAGATTTATTAGAACTATGACTTGAATAGAAAAACACGACACTATGTTGTTGTTTCTGAAGTCATTAAATAATATCATCACGCCTTGACGTCATGAAATAAAATCACTACGCCATGACGTCATAATTACTATTTTAGAACGACAAAGATGTAAATGGTCTCATTCATGAATTACATAATGGTTAGATCAAAGCAAGCTACACGCAAGTATCTTGAAAAGAGAAAAGCAAAGGTATTCAACCGACCAGGCGTATCGAGAAGTAGAAATTGAGCAGGCTAGATATAATAAAAAACTTCTTGTAATTAAAACAAATTATTTTTATTACATTAAGAAATTTTAATTATGTTCCTTAAGATTTTTTACAGTAAAGAACGATCTCTCGCCCATAGTAACTGATATTACAATGAAGAATCTGGGTTGTTTACAGTAAAGAACGAACCTTAGCCCTTAGTAACAGAAACAAGAATACCTAGGTTGCAGCGGTAGCTAGCAACCTATTATTTACATGATCCGGGTTACAGTGGTAGCTAGCAACCTAGTAAGAAACATCAAATTAAAAGATGATTATTAGAAGAACAAACCGATGCTTATATTTGACTTAGTTAGCTACCTGATTCTTTGAGGTTCTCTAAAATTACAATCAGATCAAAAAACCAAATAAACTTTTAGAACCGCATTGTCCAATTCCCCTATACAAAAAACTTACCGTCCCTTGGCTTGAAAAACAAGGAAAATATATTGGCTTGAAAATCAAGAAAAGTGGCTGTGATCACGATGTTCTGCATCGAAAGCAGGTTTGTTTTTACGTTTTTCCCCCTCAGCTAGCTGGGCACTGGAAAATGATAGAAAGCTGTATAATGGCTCTTTTAAAAAGGAAATTGATGTGTTTAAAAACCTGTCATAATTAACACAAATAATTTCAAAAACAAAATTATATTTATCGAATTTACATAAAGGGCCAATACTGTAAATGAGAATATTGTAAGTATCATCGTACTCATGGTTATCTTAATAGCTAAATTACAAACCAAGAGAAATCAACCCCAGGGAGTCTTGAACCCCAAACCTTTTGATTAACGGCCGCTCGCTCTAGACTCTTATACCATGGAGTCATTAATTAAAGTGTTAAAATTATCTAACAGTTCACAATAACAAACTTTATATTATTTACAGCAAATAAAGAACTTCCGCACATAGTAACTAAATTAAGATTATAATATAAGAGTTATTTATATGAAAGAACGAACTGTAGTCCATATACAGAAAGGACGATGCAGTTCAGTATAAATGAGGACTCTGTAAGTTTCATCAGACATAGCTGAAACATATTAAATAATTATATTAAAAAACTAACTCTATCCTGTACTAATACTTCTATCCTGAGTGCAGCGGTATCTAGAAACCTAATAATAGACGATCACGTCCAATGTTAAAAAATGAAAATCAGAGAGGAAAGAAAATAACACAATGAAAAATAAACTACGAAAAAGTAAAAAAAAACGAGGATTTTGTAAGTCAGGGGCGAACCATGAAGACGAAGAAACAAAGCAAATATTTCGACAAGGACCTCCGCCAAGTCATCCTCAGCGCTAAACAAAAAAGAAAGAAAAGAAAAAGAAACCCACGAAAATCGAACCTTTCGAAGTTTGCTTGACAACGACAGAACAGAAAAAAACTCATTTCGTTGGTTTCTTTTTTCTTTTCTTTCTTTTTTGTTTAGAACTGAGGACGACATGGCGGAGAGAAAAATATAAATACGACAAATATATAAATACTGGGCATAGACCCGTTTGTTGTATTCATATTTTTTCTGCCATGGCTGGCCAGTTCGGCTTTAGATCTTTTATTCGACTTGGCGGAGATCCTTGTTGAAATATTTGCTTTGTTTCTTCGTCTTCATGGTTCGCCATGAATGACACAATCCTCGTTTTTCACCTTTTTTTTATTTTATTTTTTATTTTGTTATTTTCTTTCCTCTCTGAATTTCATTTGTCATGAATAGCCAGTGTAGTCTTAGAATTTATTTATGTTAAGAAATATAATAGCCCATAACTCCTAAAAATAGAGTTAGATAGAGATAAAACAAAAAGTTCACCATTAGAACCGCCTTGTCCGAAACCCCTATATAAGAAACTTTCTGTCCCTTGGCTCGAAAAGCAAGGGATTTATATTTGCTTGAAAATAAAAAAAGTTGCAGCTACTACAGCATTATGCCTAAACAGCATCTTTTTTCACAGATAGGTTGACACTGGAAGTTCGTAAAGATTTGTTCAATGGCTCATCTTAAAGGAAATCACTAGATCTAGTGCCATTTGTAATTAATTCTTTTTTATTTTAAATAGAATCAATTTTCCACTAAAAACTGCATTTTTATGGCAAGTTTTGATGAATGTCAGCTACCATCACCACTAGTTACAAGCACATATGCTTACCATTGTACTATCGTAGCTAATATTACAGTATTTATATTATGACAAAGCAAAAGGTAGTTAATTTGCTTGAATACTGAAGGAAATTAATTGGCTTGAAAAACAAGAAAAGCTGCTTGAACTACGATATCCTGCATCGAGAGCCTTTTTTTCTGTTTTATTTTCACTCAGATAGCTGGGCACTAGGAAATACGTGCTTTTGTAATTTAAAATATTTAAAACAAAATGAATGTTTTACAGAGAACTGCATTTTCATATACTAGATAATGAATGTCGCCATAGATTCATTAGAACTATGGCGTAAATAGAAAAACACACATTATGACGTTACCTGAGATTATAATTCTGACGTTATAATACAAGAAGTAATGACGTCAACGTATACTGTAAATAAAAGTAGTATTTAGAACATTGATCAAATAGCAATAAGATACCTTCTAAGCGAGTTATCCGCTTATATAACGTAATATGTGAATGCAATATTTATACACGTTTATCTTTAGGCAAGAAATTTTTATCTTACTTTTGTTCTCAGTTAAAGGTCGCTAAGTTTATTATGTAAACTGCAAAAATATTTAAGGTATCCGAGCAATAATTTGAATCTTTCGATTCAAACTAGAAAAATACCTTAAAATTTTAAAACTAATTTTATTTTTGGTTAGGTTCTAACTACCCAATTTCCGGGTTGGAGCGGTAGCTAGCTACCTTGTAAAAGACGATCACGTCCAATGCTAAAAAATGTAATAACCCATAACTCCTAAAAATATAGTCAGATAAAAAAAAAAGTATATCATTAGAACTGCCTTGTCCGAAACCCCTATATAAGAAACTTTCTGTTCCTTGGCTTGAACAGCAAGGTAATAACCGTAAAAACTAGAACCACCTTGTCCGAAACCCTTATATAAGAAACTTTCTGTTCCTTGGCTTGAACAGCAAGGGATTTATAATGGCTTGAAAATCAAAAAAGCGGCAGCTGCTAAAGCATTCTGCCTAAACGGCATCTTTTTTTGCATTTTTTTCCACAGATAGCTTGGCACTGGAACATCGTAGAGAGTGGTTCAGTGGCTCATTTTAAAGGAAATTCCTAGATATAGTGCCATTTGTAATTAATTTTTTTTATTATATTTGGGAGCAATTTTTCCACTAAAAACCGCATTTCTATGACCAATCTTGATGAACGCCAGCTATCATACCCACTAATTACAAGCACATATGCCTACCATTATACCATCGTAGTTAAGATTACAGTATTCACATTATGACAAACCAAAAGGTAGTTAATTTGCTAGAAAAGTGAAGGAAATCCATTGGCTTGAAAAACAAGAAAAGTTGCTGGAACTGCGATATTCTGCATCGAGAGCATCTTTTTTCCGTTTTTTTCCACTTCGATAACTGGGCACTGGAAAATACGTGCTTTTGTAATAAAAATAAAAACATTTAAAACAAAATCAATATTTTACAGAGAACTGCATTTTTATATACTAGAAACAAACAACTGCATACACTGGGCTTAGTTAGCTACTTGATTGTTTGAGGTTCGTCTCTTACTCTTTCAAAGAAGAAAAAGCCGTAGGACTTTTCCTGTTTGTAATCATATCTAGTGGATTAAAACTGGGGATTATATAAGTTTCATCAGTATTTAAAGTAACGAATGAACATTAAAGCAACAGTTTATAGAATTATCCAGTAAGTTTATCGCAGATCATTTCTGGTCTTCATTCTCGGTGCGAACAAAAAGCTCCTCCCACTTATTTCTGCATTAGCGGGTTAGTCTGTTTCCGTCAATCAATGAGAAATGGTTACAAAATGCATTATTCGTAATAGCGGGTTTCCACTTATTTCCGATTATTTCTATTATAACTGTAAGTTTCGCGTCCAAGAGGGTTACAAAGTGCATTATTCTTAATAGCGGGTTTCCACTTATTTCCGATTATTTCTATTATAACTGTAAGTTTCGTGTCCAAGAAAAAGCTGACTTCTCTACCCGTGAAAAGATATAATGCCGCTTATGTTTATATCTGCAAAAACGTTCTCTGGAGCACTCACACCTCGGTCTGGGTTTTTATAATGGGTGAGATAGGGAATGATCATACTGCTAATTCTATAAACTGTGATTAAAGCCCACAATAACTGAATATTAATAAGAAACTAAAAGTTTGTAATAAAACCTGACTTTCCAGGATGGTGTCCGAGCAATAATATTAGTTTTTTAATTCAAACTAGAAAAATACCTGAAAATTTTAAGATTAGTTTTGTTTTTTTGTTCGATTTAATCAACAAAAGTTTTATTTCATCTGTCACTTCAAAGTTATATTTGTCTCCTGGAACCAAACTTTTGTTGGCTCAACTTCTAAAGTGGGTATCTTTTGTGCTATATTTCCGTAGAAAATAAATTCATTTTTTATATTTTAGTTTTTATTTCAGAATCTCTAAAGTTATTATTTAAACCGCAAAAATATTTATGGTGTCTGAGTAATAATTTTAATCTTTTTATTCAAACTAGAAAAATACCTGAATACTATTAAATTAGTTTTGTTTTTTGTTAGGTTCTAACCACTTGACGCGGGATTTAATGGGTAGAAATTTAAATGATGAAAATATATGGTCTCAAGTGAATTACATAAAAAGATTGTCAGTAATTCAAAAATTAGTTCAAGAAGAGTGGGAAAAATACTTCAGTTAATACCAAAAATGACTCGAAGAGCTATTCAGTCTGAATTATCAAACGTTGAGGTTATAAGTACTAATTACACAATACTTACTGTTGAATTTATTCTTCAGGGCAACAAAAAAAATAGACATCAAAAGAGGAGCCTTTCTGAATGTCAATTAGTCGACCTAACAGTGGAACAAAATACCAGTGATGTTGTTACTAGCAGCTTTAGAAATGAGCAAAATCTTGGAAATTTAGTTGCTTATCCAATAGATGAACAAGATAATGAAATTATTGTGTTGGGTGAATATTTTCCGAATGACTGGAAAATTAACTGTCAAATCAAAAGGCGTCGAAATAGCAGAAAACCTGTGTCTGAAACTCATGTTGATGTAGCTCGTTCCCAACACAGCAATGAAACTACAATAGAATGTGGCATCTGCTTAGATACTGTTGAGCAGATGAAGGCTTTAAATAAGAAAATTATGTCAACATTCTGCGGGCATGTATTCTGTGACCAATGTCTTTCAACTGTAAGTAGGAGGAGGTTCAGAACTTGTCCCATATGTAGAAAATGTATGAACAGTTCACTTAACCATCAACTTTTTCTTTGAAATTCCTTTTTTTAGTAGTGATTCATTTTTCAACTTATAATTGTTTGAGTAGGAAAAAGATTACGTCACAACAATAAATTTATCACGCAATCAAAAATACAACCAAAAGTCGAAGCTAGGATGGTATAACCTACCGCATTACTGGGAATATAGAAACACAAAAATTATCAAAGTAAAAAAGAAAATCACTTCTCCCTTCTTGGACATAAACTTTAATAACTACAATAGATGGAAACAAAAAAATCGTCACTTATGAGGTTGTAAAAAAACAGGCTTAAAGCCATCATTGTTGCGGTGTTTTGAAATATCAAACTATGACTTGTATAGACTATGGATTGACAAAATCAGTTCTATAAACAAATATATACCAAAGTTGAGTTCTATATTAATGTAAACGTACCAATGTTCGCTTCTATGAACTAGTATACCAACGTTCAGCTCTATACGTAGATGAACTAGTGTTTAATTCTATATGTAAATATACCAGTGTTCAACTCTATTTGTAAATGTACTAGTGATCAGTTCTTTATCGAAATATACCAGTGTTCATTTCTATTTGTAAATGTACCAGTGCTCATTTTTATATCGAAATGTAATAGTATTCAGTTCTATATGTAAATGTACCTGTATTCAATTCTATATGTAAATGTACCAGGTTCCAGTTATATGTGCAGATGCACTTTTGTCTATATGTAAATGTATTAGTGTTTAGTTATATATGCAAGTGTACCAGTGTTCAGGTCTGTATGTAAGTGCACCAATGTCCAGTTAAATATGTAAATATACCAGTGTTCAGTTCTATATGTAATTGTACTTTTGTCTAAACGTACGACTGTTCAGTTATATATACAACTGTATCAGTGTACAGTTGTATATGTAAACACACCATTATTCAGTTTTCTATGTAAACAGTTAATGACAAAAGACAAGCCGGGGCAAAAGTCGACAGGCTCCAAGCAATGAAATAACTCCTAAAAATAACGACATTAGAGTTTATAAGGACGTTAGGCAAGAACCTGATATTGCATCAGCCTCTGTTAAAAAACAAAGGTTCGGCGTTATGTTTCTCATAATGACAAAAGACATGAAGACAAGCAAGGCAAAAGTTAAAGGTCCAATAACAAAAAAAAACACAATCTTACAAAGACACTAATTCTAATTTAAGGTCATTTAAAATGGTTAAGTGGTTGATTGATGAAAATGAAGCACGGACAGATGTGATTAGAAAACTGGTGAAAGTGAGAATCGCAACAGCTAAAGAAAAAGGCATGAAACAAACGAGAGTGAGAATCACATTGAAAATGGTACACGACATTTTTAACAGTGATCTGTGGTTGGAAATTGGAAAAGACGTTTTTGTTATCTATTAATTAAAAAAAAACTTTCCGAAAAATAAGTTTTTCAAAGAAAAGTAAAGGCCATTTTAAACTTAAGCTCACGAGATACAAATACCTGTTAAAATTAAAACTCAAAACGACCAGAAATTACTATTAAAGAATAAATAAAACCCAAAACGAACAGAAATTAAATAAACAATCATAGTAAAAAACATACAAGTAATAACATAAATGATTAAATAGATCTTAAAGCGAATAAGGCTTGGATTGAATATGAAAATCAAGCTTAAAACGAAAACAAATATTTTGCTATTAAAGTATAAATGAAACTTAAAATGAACAGAAATTAAATAACAATCAATGCGAACAAACATACAATATATATTAATGTAAATGAATAAATAAATCTTAAAACGAGTGAAACTTAAATTGAATATGCAAATCAAGTTTGAATCGAATAAAAATAACTACAAACAAGAGTCTGGGTATCGTCTCACTCCAGAAGCCTAAACCTACTGCGTCATTGGCGCTTTACTGAAAACAATTCTTTGAAATATTTTTACTTTTGTAACTTTAAGAAATCAAAAAGTAATTAATATTTTAGGGAATAAATATCAGCATATGTATATTAAATTGACAATGCACATTTTTTTTCAGTAAACTCATTTGAATTTTTTTCCCGTAAGGTACAAAATATGTTCTGGCTTTTAGAAAGCATAGGGGTATTGAACACTACTCATATTAATTTATGCTCGTTTCGAGTTTGACTCTAATATTTATTTTAATTTTTGTTCGTTTTAGGTTTCATTTATTTATTGATACTGATTTGGGGTAGTTGTATGCTTGGTAGATTATATGATAGTCCGGACGCCAGGTGTTGAAAATGTGAACCATACCACGACGGAATGGGGCTGCTATGAGAATTAGCCTACCCTTTTCCCCCTAAATTGACCATGCGGATTCAAAAATACCAATGGCACTTACTTGCGAGTGGTGGAAGACTCCGAAACTTGACATTTTATTGTATTTTGATGTTTTATGCAAGAAAATTCATGTTCCACAAAGTTTGAGGTGCAGATTTTCGCTCAAATAGAAATGCCTAGAAGCCATAGAATATGTTCATAACAAACTAACGCAATTAATTAGAAAAAATGGCAAAACTATACGAGTCTTGAACATCCTTGGAAAATATAAACAAAATCAAATTGAACATTAGATATATAATGATATTAATTGTTGACAGATCCATCAGTTCAAGATTTTTTTCACTGTAATTTTTATTTTCATTTTCAATGCTGTAAGAACTTGAAATTAATAAATTTGTAATATACGAGTAATTCGTTTTCAGTGAAGCACAAATGACGCAGAAGGCTTTAGGTTTTTACAGTTAAAGAAGGGGGCACTATCCAAATTTTGCTTGTACCAATCTTGAAAAGAACTAATGAATTAAACTGAATATTTGATGGATAATGATATTAATTGCTAAAATCTCATCAGTTCAAAATTTTATTGTAATTTTAATATTCATTTTCAATATTAAGTACAAAAGAAAACATTTGTAATATAATTCATTTTTAGTAAAGCGCCAATGACGCAGTAGGTTTTAGGCTTCTGCAGTGAGACGATACCCAAACTCTTGTTTGTAGTTATTTTTATTTGATTCAAACTTGATTTGCATATTCAATTTAAGTTTCACTCGTTTTAAGATTTATTTATTCATTTACATTAATATATATTGTATGTTTGTTCGCATTGATTGTTATTTAATTTCTGTTCGTTTTAAGTTTCATTTATACTTTAAAAACAAAATATTTTTTTTCGTTTTAAGCTAGATTTTCATATTCAATCTAAGCATTATTCACTTAAAGAACTACTTATATATGTATATTATTACTTGTTGCATTTTTTTTTTTATGATTGTTTATTTAATATCGGTTCGCTTTGAGTTTCATTCAGTCTTTTATGGTAATTTCTGTTCGTTTTGAGTTTGAATTTAAAAAGGTATTTGTATCTCCTGAGCTTAAGTTTAAAATGGCCTTTACTTTTCTTTGAAAAACTTATTTTTCGGAAAGTTTTTTTAATTAATTTTTGTTCGTTTTTGATTGAAAAAAGTTTCAAGTTTTTATGGCATGGGGGGGGGTGCTTACTGTCCGATTATTCTTAACTTTAAAAAACGGATCTAGAGCTTTCAATTTAAATCGAATGAGGCTTTTTTAAAAGTATATACGATTACCTCTTTGATAAAAACCTTATGTATGAACAATAGACAGCTTGCATAACTTGTGGACAGCGATTGACAACAATGAATGGATTGAAAAATAGCTCCAATAAGGGGGTTTAGACCATTTCACTTGCTGACACAAAGGGATGACGACTGTTTAGAATTGACCTTAATAGGAATTTGTGTGCCAAAGCAATTTTGCATCTATCACAGAGTATGTATTTTAACCTTATAATTGGATAATTAAAATAGATTTCCTAGGTGTTCTTCCATACAAAACCCCTTTCCATAAGTTATAAACCCCCTTTAATAAGTTATGCCCCCGGGCATTACTTAAAATGCCTACCTTTGGGCCCTGTTGGGCTGTTTTGACAATGGAGTTTTTTGTTATTAGAATTTTGAACTATTTTAACAAAATGTCTATCTCAAAATTTTTATCTGATGCATTTAGGGCGTGGAGGAGGGAGAGGCGCTAGTTGCCCTTCAATCTCTTTTGACTCTTAAAAAGTGAACTAGAACTATCAATTTTCAATCAAATGAGCCCTCTCTAAAGTTTATACGAGCATCCCTTCCATAAGAAATAATATGAAGGATTCGGAGAATCCTTAAATTACAACCCTTACCCTGAGGGCTTTGGGGGAGTTGCAATCCTCAAAGACCTAATTTCCAGAACTTAAAACTACGTTTAATAAAATGGCTGTCTTAAAATTTTAATTGGATGTGTTTGGGGAAAAGGTGGGCGTGAGAGGGGGGTTAGTTCCCCTCAAATCACTTTCGACTATTACAAAGGGCACTAGCCCTCGGAATTTCCAATCGAATGAGCCTTTTTTGAAGTTTCTACGACAACGCCTTCTATAAAAACCTCATATGCCCCCAGGACACAACTTAAAACCCTTGCCCTAAGGCTTGTGGGGGATTTTTCTCCTCAAAAACCTTTTTTTATTTGGAAATCAACTACTCTGAATAAAATGGCTATCTCAAAATTTTGATTGGATGTGTTTGGGGAAATGATGGGCGTGGGGGAGGGCTAGTTGCTCTCCAATCACTTTTGACTATTAAAAAGGGCACTAGCCCTTTAATTTCCAATCGATTGAGCCTGTTTTGAAGTTTCTACGACAACGCCTTCTATAAAAACCTTATATGCCCCCAGGGCATAACTTAAAACCCTTGCCCTGAGGGTTGTGGGGGAGTGTCCTCCTCGAAAATACATTTTCAATCTGGAAATCAACTACCCTGAACAAAAATAGATATCTCAAATTTTTTTTGGATTATTTGGGGGAATGATGGGTGTAGGGGGGGGCGGGGCTAGTTGCCCTCCAATCACTTTTGACTATTAAAAAGGGCACTATCCCTTTGAATTTCCAATCGAATGAGCCTTTTTGAAGTTTCTATGACAACGCCTTCAATAAAAACCTCATGTGCCCCCAGGGCATAGCTTACACCCCGTGCCGTGAGGGTTGTGGGGGATTGTCCTCCTTAAAAGCATATTTTGTACGAGGAAATCAACTAAGCTGAAAAAATGCCTATATTAAAATTTTGATTAGATGTGTTTGGGGAATGATGGCGTGGGGGCGGGGGGCTAGTTGCACTCCAATCATTTTCAACTATTACAAAGGGCACTAGCCCTTTAATTTCCAATTGAATGAGCATGTTTTGAAGTTTCTAATACAACACCTTCTATAAAAACCTTATATGCCCCCAGGGCATAACTTAAAACCCTTGCCCTGAGGGTTGTGGGAGAGTATTCTCCTCAAAATTATATTTTCTATGTGGAAATCAACTACGCTGAACAAAATGGCTATCTCAAAATTTAGATTGGATGTGTTTGGGGAATGATGGGCGTGGGGGGGGAAAGGGGGCTAGTTACACTCCAATCACTTTCGACTATTAAAGAGGGTACTAGCCCTTTAATTTCCAATCGAATGAGCATGTTTTGAAGTTTCTACGACAACACCTTCTATAAAAACCTTATATGCCCTCAGGGCATAACTTAAAACCCTAGCCTCGAGGGTTGTGGGGGATTGTCCTCCTCAAAATTATGTTTTCTATCTGGAAATCAACTACGCTGAACAAAATGGCTATCTGAAAATTTGTATTGGATGTGTTTGGGGAACTGATGGGCGTGGGGGGGGAGGGGGCTAGTTACACTCCAATCACTTTTGACTATTAAAAAGGGCACTACCCCTTTAATTTCCAATCGAATGAGCCAGTTTTGAAGTTTCTACGACAACGCCTTCTATAAAAACCTTACATGCCCCCAGGGCATAACTTAAAACCCTTGCCCTGAGGGTCGTGGGGGAGTATCCTCCTTAAAAATGTATTTTCTATCTGGAAATCAACTATGCTGAGCAAAATGGCTATCTCAAAATTTTGATTGGATGTGTTTGGGGAAAGGATGGGCGTGGGAGGGGGCTAGTTTTCCTCCAATCACTTTCGACTATTAAAAAGGGCACTAGCCCTTTCATTTCCAATCGAATGAGCCTGTTTTGAAGTTTCTACGACAACGCCTTCTATAAAAACCTTATATGCCCCCAGTACACAGCTTAAAACCCTTGCCCTGAGGGTTTTGGGGGAGTTTCCTCCTCAAAAATATATTTTCTATCTGGAAATCAACTACGCGGAACAAAATAGTTGTCTCAAAATTTTTTTTGGTTGTGTTTGGGGGAATGATGGGGGTGGGGGAGGGGCTAGTTGCCCTCCAATCACTTTCGACTATTAAAAAGGACACTAGCCCTTTGAATTTTCATTCGAATGAGCCTCTATTAGAGTTTTTACGACGCAACGCTATCTAAAAGCCTGCGCGACTCCCAGTGCATAACTTATATGTCTGAACCAGTCATCTGTGGTGAAGCGCCTATCTAATCAACATATTGTCTATCTGGCAAAAAACTACGCTGAATTCCCGGGCTATATCACAACTGTGAGTGGATTTGTGTTGGAAAATGGTGGGCGTTGAAGGGGGGGGGGGCTAAGTCCCCTCCAATAACTTTTGACTATTAAAAAGGGCACTAGAACTCTCGATTTCCAATCGAATGAGCCCCCTTTGAAGTTTCTACGACGACCCCTTCCGTATGAAGTGCCTCTGGGGAAAAAAATATAAATAAATAATAATAATACTAAAATATCTGAGCCGTGTGGCCTTTACTATAGGCAACGCTACAGCGTTGTCTCTGATAACGCATTAAGAAATTAAATGAGATGATGTATGAATCTAAACTGCTAAAGCAATAGGCGTGGAAAAACTTTCTGAGGTGAAGATGAACAAAAATGGACAATGAAATCTACGGTTGGAAAACAAGGAACAGCGATGACTGGCCACAGAAACGATATAAATAGAATAGAATATGATTTATTGGCTAAAATAGCACAAAAGCTAGCATAAGCACGTCAGAATTACCATAACAAAACAAATGTTATGTGATAAACATAAAACAAAAAATTGAATCAATAATAAAACAGATGTCAGGGGATAAACATAAAACAAAAGTTACATCAATTATTAAAATAGGAAACAAAATAGGGGACAAAAGAGTTTTTGTACCTCATGGTCAACATTTGGGGATGCAGGTCCAGTTGGGTATTTGAAGCTCTACGAGCATTGAGTCTTGTATTAGGAAGGGTTGGGGGATTCTCTTTAAAGGGAGGGAGAAAACTTTGATGATAGTCAGAATTAAGGCACTTGAGACCAAAGTTCATGGTAAGGATGTGACGTCGTGATTCCAATGTACTAAGTTCAAGTCTAGCCAAACCTTCATTGTATATAGTATAGGCCGTCCCCAGAATAGTTTTTACTGCTCTTTTTTGAATACTTTCAATTTTAGAACATTGGTGTTTGGTCAACCCAGGGTGCCAGACAGGGCAAGCATATTCCAGACAGGGTCTTACATAAGAACAATAAATTATTTTAAGGTTTTGGATTGATATGGAGAAACGTTTGAGAAGAGAGAAAGATTTAAGGAAAAAACAACCTGACTTAAATAAGTGGGAAATGGGGGAATTCCATTTAAGGTCGTTGTCCAACTGCACACCAAGCAGTTTAACAGTTTTTAAATTTGGTATGCAAAGGTAATTATTGATAGGGGGTATATTTTTAGAAAAACAAAATAACATGAAACTGCTTTCGGTCATGCTTAAGTTGAGTTTAACATTGTCAAGATCATTCTTTAAATTATTCATTAGTGAATCGAGTGTAACATTCAAAGTATTAGATGTTTGACAAAGGTTCAGTAATGTCAAATCATTCGCAAATTTAAAAGAATTGTCAAAACTTGGTAAAAACATTATTAAAAACTATTAAAAATGCTAAAGGACCTAACTTAGTCCCTTGAGGTGATCCACAGGAAATCGAGGAAAAACCTGATGAATCCCTGTTAGGGAGGACTACACATTGCTCACGGCCAGACAAAAAGCTAGCTAACATACGTAAAACAAAATCTCTTGCACCTAAAGCCCTTGCATTATCTATAACTGTCTGATGATCCAAATTATCGAAGGCTTTGCTAATATCAGCAAAAACAGCCTCAACGTAGGAATTATTCAACTCAAGATGTTTGAAAATAGTATCAAATATATAAATTAATCAATGCGTGGTGCTATGATTCGGCCTAAAGCCAAGCTGATTTGGGTTGATTTTATCATGAATATCGTCAAAAACGAAATATTAAATAAAACTTTCAAAGATTTTAGAGAAAATGGGGGTTTTTGATATTGGTCTTAAGTCAGAGGGAACTTTTGGGGTCTTAGTTTTTGGTATAGGAGATATAATAGCTCGTTTAAAACACACTGGAAAAATACCATCTACAAAATATTGGTTAAAAATAGCAGTTAGAGGTACACTTAAATACTGGGCACATTCCACAATCAATTTGGTAGGGATATCACCTGGGTATACTGACTTAGCTTATTACCATTAAGCAAGCTTATTACCATTACCAGTAAGCTTATTACCATTATCATCTAACAGCCAACTGGTGGGCTAATCTAAACATGTGTATATAGCTGAGACTTCAATAGCAAACTAGTTATATGTAAATATGTTATATAGTAAATATGTCACTGAGTTATGACCTTTGCAAAACAAAAGTGATCCGTTTATCTGGCCTCCCCCAGGCCATTCAGCGTGTCCCCAGGTGGCGATAGGGGAACGCTCTACAGATATGTAGGGTACCTCCATAGGAGGCACGGACAAAGGGGGGACCTTGTCCCTGGGGGCCCATAATAGAATCTGGGGCACCCTTGCCCGGGGTCATAAATACAGGCGGAGGAGGAGGAAGGCCCCTCAAGTGTACACTCAAAAGGGTCCACTGGTTTGTCCACAAGTTCCATGAGTTGCAAACCTTCTCCCAGTAATGGGTTAAATTGCATGGTGATGGAGAACACCATTGCGGGAGGATCCTCTATAGGAGGACAACTGCGGCAGGGCGTAAGATCCAGATCTATGGACAATGGCCTCTACAAAGGGCTGCTTCGACCTTTTCGGGGTACCTGCAAGACTGGGGACCTTGCGGTCAACTCTATTCCCACTTGAGGAGTGGCGCCCCTCGAGGAAATTATAGCCTAGTAAACGACACAGCATTCGCAGGGGATTCTGACTAATGGATAATTCTTCTGGGATTGGTATGTTTTGATGGGCGTCTTTGGGCTGAAAAACCTCTTCCTAGCTAATTTATCTATTACAGGTTGCCTCCCCGTGGTAGCATAATATTTGTAGGCATGAAAATATAATGAGTCGGATGTAATAGGCTTGAGATTGTCTGTGCAGGATTTCGACTCTTGTTAATAGAAGAACATCGCCAAGTGTTGAAAACCATGTTGTGACCAATAGGGGCCCAGGATTGCACAAGGCCTCCATTCATGGAGGTCCCAGGAACTTCTCGCTGTCCGATTCTAAGCCGACTTAATTACTTCGGTGTAGACTTGAGGAGATATGTGATCCCCGTCCTGCACTGGAATCAGGGATCATTGCTTTTACTGAGCCGAAAATAATTTCAATGATGTAGAGCGCATGAAAACTGGGACTTTGAATGTTGCAACGTTAAAAAGTTACTATCATATCGACATTTTGACTGATGAATTCAGACGCTTGAAACTGGACCTATTAAAGATTTCAGAAAACCATATCCCAGGGGTAGGAAGTATGAAATTAGGTGATATAAAATTTGTTTACTCAGGCAGGAAGGATAGGATACATAGACAGGGAGTAGGGCTCATGATGAATAAGGAAGCTGCTAAGTCTTGTTTAGGCTGGGAAGGTATTAATAATAGAATACTAGTTGCTCATTTTATTACTAGAAAGTTCAGGGTATCAGTTGTAATAGTATACGCCCCTGTAGAACCGACTGACGGAGATACTAGTGACTCAGATTAATTTTACTTACAGTTACAGGAGCAAATAGACAAGGTCCCAGGTAGAAATATGATGTTATTACTGGGAGATTTTAACGCCCAGGTTGGTAGAAATAAGGATAGATGGTATCCCAGCTTAGGTAAATTTGGTGTAGGAGAAGAAAACAGTAATGGATACAGACTTTTGCAATTTTGTAGGTATAACAATCTAGTTATAACCAATACGGTGTTTGGTCATAAAATGGCTCATAAGCTAACATGATATTCACGTGATGATAAGACAGCAAACCTTATTGGTTATTTTATAGTGAACGGAAGACTGGCAGGATCCATACAAGGTACTAAGGTGTATAGGAGTGATGTTATTGATGTTAAAAGGAAAGATCACCACCTAGTAGTTTCAAGGATTTATTTAAAGCTGAAATATCGGAAGGGTAATTACCTCCCGGGAAGTTATGATGTTAGTAGACTGCAGGATGAGAATTTGAGAGAAACTTTCCAGGAACAGCTGAATACTAAACTTGAGAGTTTAAAATTTGATAATGTGGAAGATGGTTGGAATAATTTTGGAAAAATAATTTGTGAAGTTGCTGAAGGTGTATTAGGGAAGAAAGCTAGAACTGCAGCTAGGAATATTAGTGAAAAGGCTATATGTTTAATAAAAAGGAGAAATGACGTGTACAATAATTATCTGATGGATAGATCATATTAAAACAAAAGAAATGTAAATAAAGTTGAGAAATCATTGAAATATGATCTAAGGAGGTGTGAAGTTGAGCCAATTGATAACATTGCCGAGGATTTAGAAGATGCAGCTAGACGGCATAATAGTAAAATATTCTACTGGCAAGTTAACAAATTGAGAGGTAGTAGTCAATCCGGACTTGTCCCAGTTAAAGATAGGAGTGGGTTGGCAATTAGCGATAAGGAAAAAGCTAAAGCGAGATTGGCCGAACATTTTGAGAACTTGTTTAACCGAGATAGAGTTGCAGGAAAAAATTAAGAGGAAAATGAAAAAGTTTGTGATACCTTGGATGTGAAGGAAGATTTGTTTTGTGAGGAGGAATTAGCAACAGTACTAAAAGGATTAAAGAATAATAAGGCTCCAGGTGCTGATAGGGTAGTAAATGAGTTTCTTAAATATGGTGGCTCTGAGGTTAGAAATAAGTTATTGAAGATTATGAATATGATTTTTGAAAAAGGGGAAGTAACTAACGATTTTAGGAAAACCATAATTAAGCCACTTTATAAGAAAGGTGATAAAAGAGACTGTTGTAATTATCGAGGCATTAGTCTGGTCTATGTAGGTATCAAATTTCTTAGTAATATTATAATTTTTATACTGAGAGATTCCGTAGACAAAGTTTTAAGAGAATAGCAGTGCTGTTTTATAAAAGGTAGAGGATGTGTTGACCAAATTTTCACTCTTAGGTTAATAATTGAGAATTGCCTAAGTTTTCAAAGACCTTTTGTCCTCAGTTTTATAGATTATGAGCAAGCATTCGATTTTGTTGATAGAGGATCTTTAGTAAAGGTTTTATCCTTGTCTGGTATACCAGACAAATACATTAAAGTGATTAGTGCTATGTACGAGAATAACACTGCTGCGGTTAAGGTAGGAAATGAGGTTAGCAGCTGGTTTTGTATTTAATCAGAAATTAAGCAGGGTCGTGTTCTATCCCCCTTTATATGGATTATTTTGATGGACTTTGTTTTAAGGAGCACAGGAAAGGCAATGGGAGACCACGGAATCAAATGGGGAGGAAAAAGTCTCCTGGACTTGGCTTATGCTGATAATTTAAGCATCCTAGATGAAAGTGTGAGCAAAATGAATGAAGTCTTAGAGGTTTTGCGAGTTCAAGATGCTAGTATTGGTTTGAAAATTAATGTTAGAAAGACTAAGTCACTAAGGTTAGGAATAAGTGAAGATGAAAAGGAGACGTTGGGTAATGAAAAGATCGATCAGGTGGGCAGCTTCACTTACCTTGGTAGTATTATTGGTAAAGATGGTGGGAGCAGTGAAGATGTTAAAAATAGAATAGCCAAGGCTCAGGGTGTTTTTTCACAGTTAAAAAAAGTCTGGAAGAATAGGAAGATAAGTCTGCAAACCATGATTAGAATATTAGAAGCTACAGTGATGAAAGTGGTCAAATATGGCTCTGAAGCATTGGCGCTCCGAAAAAAGGATGGAGATTTGCTAGATGTCTTCCAGAGAAATTTCTTAAGGATTGTTCTGGGTATACGGCTGACTGACCGTATTTCAAACAATAGGCTATACGAAAAATTTGGTTCAATACCGCTTTCTAGGTCTATAATGAAAGAAAGGTTGAGGTGGTTAGGGCATGTTTTTCGGATGAAGGATGACAGATTGCCGAAGATTGTTCTTTTCGGCCAACCATCTAGGGCTAAACGGAAAGCAGTTCGTCCCAGTCTGTGGTGGTAGGACGTCATAAAGAAAGATTTAAAGGAAATGGGAACTTCGTGGGCGGGTGTAAAAAGGGAGGCTTTGAATAGATTGGGGTGGAGGAGGAGCGTGCGTAGCTGTGTTGGCCTCAGGCGGCTTGGTGCTGCGATGAGTTGTTAGTAGTAGTAGTAGTATACTGACTTATTTGTATCAAGAGTTTCGAGTTTAACTTGAGTCTGATGAATTTCAATCACAGGAATGTCACTCACTGCACTGTTGGCCGGCATATGCTGGAGTGGCGGGTAAATTTTACAAATTGAAGCAAAATGATCATTTATGACATCCACACTCACTGGGTCACCATTACTGTCCAGTAAGAAAAATTTTGAAGAGACCTTTCCCATGAAATCTTGGACACTTTTGTGGAATTTCTTAGGATCCGAATATAATAACTTATTGAGCACGTGCGCACCCCGCTCCTTTATTGCTTTACAGATTTTGCTAACAACGATGTTTCTAAGCCTTCGAGTTTCTTGGAAAAATCCTTCCTTAAAGAGTTTATCTCGTTCATTTATTAGGTAAAAAATTTTTTTTGTTCATCCACGGTTTGCAGTCAGGTTTGCGAGTAACATTTTTCACTGGAAAGGTGTCACAATATAACTGGAAATGTTCCACTGAAAACCTAGAAGACATTTCATTACCCCTGGTAAGACATAGGATATTGGCCCAAGATTTGGAAATAAGTTTAATTTGAAATGGGCAACCTTCTCGTCGGTAATGGGTCCCTAAGAGTAACTGATAAATTTCTTAGGGGGAAAGGAAGATAAGGGGGTCCAAAAGATGCATAGATGGTCACTTGCCCCTAATGGAGGGGCCACAGTAGTAATCTTCAATGTTGGTAAAAATTAAGTCTAGGGTTTTATCACCGCGGGTAGGCGACTTGACCACTTGATCAAGGCTAAGAGCAGAGCTAAGCCACTTTTGGTCTAGCTCATTAAAATTACCACATAATTGCAGCATAAGGATACTTGCAGCGAATTTTGTCAGTATAAAGTTGCAGATATGCCGTCAGCTCCTTCTTAAATCCACTACGAGGAGGGTAATAAATAATAAAAAAAATCATGCAAGATACTTCTTTTGGGAGGTTTTTGGGCCTGGTCCATAGCCACAGAACTTCGGTTTTGGAGCTGTTCTCTATTTCATAAATTGAAAGAATCCAATTAGGAAGGGTAGACCAACAAAAAAAAAGCTACTCCTCCACCATCAGATAGAGAGATACCATCTTTGTCTATCCTAGGCTTAAAATTGGAAACATAACTTTGAATGGAACAAAATTCTTCAGTTCCAGACCATGTTTCGGTAAGGCAAGCAATATCTATCTAGTTTTTGTCAAGACTAATTTGAAGTTCATCCATTTTATTTACCAGTGACCTTACATTCGCTAGAAGGATTCTGGGAAATGTGTAGGAGGAGCAGCTATGTATTAAACCAGGGTTTCTTGATTTGTTATTGTAGACTTGGTGTAAGTTCTTGGGTTCATTTGATGTAAATAACGGGACTGAGGAGATGGACTGATTTGGCAATTTAAATGGGAGGGAGCTGGAACGTAACATGGATGTCTTCTGAATGGGTTTGTTCGGTGCTGTTGATAATTCGGATTCCTGTCGCTTTTGAGGGCTGGTGGGAACAGTGGGCTGGTGTGGCGAACTTCGTTTTTTTGGTGCTCAATATTCATAGTTATAATACACGGAGGAGAGTTTGAGAGTTGTTTATAACTCTTTCTGGTATTATTAAAAAGTTTTTGAATGCGTAATAGCCATGATTCAAATGAATCTGGTCACAAACAAAACAATGACCACTTCCAAACTTAAAATTAACTTTCTGGTGTAATATTTGGCAGTCAGAGACTTTACAATCCCCACCCCCAACATTAATACTCTTGCAAACATGCAGATATTTACATTTTTTGCCTTTTTTGCAAATATCATTCCAGGCAAATTTGCATACACCCTTATGTGTAGTCAGTTCATGACCGCTTATCTTAATTTACTTGACCTTTAGTTCGCATTCATTAGCATTCAACTTCATGTTTTCCAGGTCAGATGAACTCTTAATTATGTTATCTCCAAGGTAACTGGACTTGTGAAATACACAAGTTTGTTTCATCACCTCTTTGTTACAGGAAACAATTGAATATTTATCCGGGTGGGTTTTTACCTTAAATTACCTTAAATCGCATCTTCTAGCGACTAAGGTTGCAGGAACCTGTAGATGTCGCCAGGTAGTATTGACAGGAGTTCGTTGCACAATTCATTAGTGGATCATCACATCCTACACGTATACAGGACAGTTGAATATCACACACTAATAGACCCTGGTGGTGGATGCAGGCTCATCCCACTGCGTCCTCCATGGCTTGTTCCTCCAGTCATGGTCAACGCCAGTCTTGAAGCTGTTAACTGAAGCTGCGGAAACAGTTGAATCGCTCAGTGAATTCCACAACGGAACAACGCGATTGGTGAAGAAGTTGTATTTCTCACGCTTTCTGCTGAATCTTTGGCGGAGTTTTATGGGGTTACCTCGCGCTCTGCTAGACTGGTCCTGTTCGAGAATGGGCTTGATAACACTGCTGTTCATCAACTTATATGCCAAAATTACGTCCCCCCTTTTTCTACGGTAGGTCAGAGTTTGCAAATCAAGCTTTTCTAGGCGTTGCTCATATGGGATTTGTTGGTTGGCAAATGGGAGCCTAGTAGCTCTTCTCTGGACTTTTTCAAGCAACTCTGCATCGCATTTAAAGTGGGGTTTGCAACTGCCATCCCAAACTCAAGATGAGGGCGGACAAGGGCTGTGTAAAGCTTCTTAATGACCCTGGGGTGGCGACTAGTCACTGATCGCTTGATTAGGCCTAGGATCTTGTTTGCCTTTGCGGCTTGAGTTCGGCAGTGACTATGGAACTTCAGCTTATTATCTATGATTACCCCGAGATCACGTTCTTCCTCTGCGCTTTGGATGGGTGTTATAGCACCAGTAGAGTCCAACATATGGTAGCTATGGCAAGGGTTGTTCAGTCCAAGATGTAAAACTTTACATTTGCTTGGGTTAAACTCTAGTGTCCAAGTTGAGGCCCATTGGCAGAGGTTTGTTAAGTCTTGTTGCAGGGCATTGCAGTCTTCGTCAGAAGCGGCAGGTCCAAAGAGTTTGGAATCGTCTGCATATAGTTCCAGCAGATTCTGGACAACCTCAGGAGCATCATTAATGTAGAGGTTGAATAAAGTCGGGCCCAACTTAGTTCCCTGTGGCACACCACTTCTGACATTTACTGGTGCCGAGTACACGAGGTTTCCGTTGTGGTCGTAGACTGCAGCAATCTGGATTCTATCAGACAGAAAGCTATGGATCCACTGGGCTACGTCTACATCAATGTGATATGCTGACAGTTTAATCATCAGGTACCGGTGGGACATTTTATCGAAGGCTTTTGCCTGGTCCAGTAGGAACACGTCTACAGGGGATCCCGATTCGATAACCTCAGTGATTGATTCATAAGCTTGGATCAGGTTCGTTTCAATGGACATTCCTTTTCTAAAGCCATGTTGGCCGCTGTAAAGGAGACCATTCCTTGTCATGTGAGCTATAACGGCATCATTGACAATTCCTTCAATCAGCTTAGCAACGACTGAGGTAAGGCTTATGGGCCGGTAATTCTCTGGCTGGCTTCTGGAACCTTTCTTAAATATTGGAGTTATTGTTGCTGTACGCCAATCAGGTGGTAGTTTCTTTGTCTTCAAAGACAGATTATACAAGGAGCAGAGCGGTTCGGTGACTATATCAGAGATTTCTTTGAGCAGCCTGGGATGGATGCCGTCTGGTCCTTTGGCTTTGTTAGGGTCCAGCTTTGATAGTCTTTTCTTAACCTCTTCAGTCGTGATGATGAGTTTCGGCATAAGATGTTCGATATGTCTGGGGTCAGGACATGAGGGTTCAGCTGATGAGTCTGAGGAGAAGTTCGAAGCGAATGTAGTGTTAAGCAAGTTTGCTATAGCTTCTGGGTCTTCCAACTTTTTCCCTTCAGCGTTGAATAAGAATGGTATTGATCGCCTGTTCTTATCTTTCTTGGACACATACCTCCAAAATCGTTTAGGGTTTTCCTTTATACTAAAGGCTATCTTCTCCTCATATTCTGCCATAAAATGCCTAGTTAGATGTCTCAACTTATTCCTGGCTCTGGCATAATGCTCCCAGTGTCGTGTGCATACACACTTCTTGTACTTCGAAAGTGCCTTTTTCTTCCTGTTCATGGCTCTTTTAATGGGTCGATCTATGTGAGGCAGTGTTCTAGGTGCCTTGACAAAAGACGTTGAAGTACAAAGCTGCTCAACATGGAGGACGGCGTTCTTGAAATTTAGCCAGGCTTGCTCTATATCATCACTGTTAGTCACTTGATCCCATGCAACCGCCTGTAGTATTTCCCTGATCCTGCTGTAGTCGGTATACGTTCGTTTGGTGCAGTTGTTTGGTGGTTGACTTATTAGCAAGTCATGGGAAATACAGAGGTGATCGCTAGCGCCAATGGGGGGCAGGTAATCAGTACTCACTAGCAGTCCTGGGTTGTTAGTGATTGTCAAGTCTAGTAGAGATGGTATCTGGTTGTTTTTGTAACGGGTTGGCTGATCAATTAATTGGTACAGATTATTGTTGCCTAAATATTCCACAAACGGGTTAGTTGCAGTTGAACTTTGATGGTAACCTGCTCCATCCACCCACAAAATATCAGGCATATTTAGATCTCCAATTAAAATAAAATCTTGGTTACAATGCTTAGATGCATGATCAGCTAATTGAGTAAGAGCCCCATAAGAGGCAGCGGCATCTGGGCTGCTTGGGCTTCTATAAACGCATCCTATTAGATGTGGCTTCCCCCCAATAACAATATTAACAAAAACACTCTCAACCCATGGGGACTAATCATGATTCAAAGTCAAATCTCTGACCTGTAATACATCCTTCACATAACCCGCAACGCCTCTTCTGGGGTGAGTTGAGAGATTCGAGAACAGGCGATATCCGGGGATCATGATATGATCATCTTCCAGTGGGGTAGTAGAGTTCTTGGGGGTCAGCTCGCAGATACACAACACATCGTATTCTTCAGCAGTAGTTGTAAGTTTTAGTTCAGGAAGCTTATTTGTCACTGTATCAATGTTCGTGTGAAAAAGCTTCAATAATTTCTTTTGACTAGTCTGTGGAGGGTTACTATAATGTATCACTTTTGGCAAACTCTTGAAACTAATGTCTGATGAGCTAGGGCTCGAGCATGAATGGAAAGCACAACTATTATTGCCATTCTTAAATGAATCACTATCATCGACACTACTACAACTGTGGAAACTATTTACATATGGGCTATCCTCAGCAGGCAGTGGGCACATTAGTGCTCCGTCGCTGCCCCGTTTTTTGAAGTTTGGATTTGTTTTCGTTTCTCCCTTTCCGCCTTTGTGCGGTCAAAGTGAAACTGCACAGCACCCTTCAGCTCCCTCGACTTAGTCACAATCTCCTTTTTTATCTTGTAGTTATCAGTGAGGAAGAGGACAGGTCTAGGTCGGTCACCTGGTTTCGGTGGATTGTTCCCGAGCCGCTGCGGCTTCAAGATTTTGACAGAGGGCAGATTGTATGACTGGGCAAGATGATCCTGAATAAACATCAGAATATCAGCTGCCTCTTCACATGATTCAGGAACTCCGTAAACTACGATGTTGAGCTGCCTTTTCTGTCTCTCTCTGTCCTCACGGATGATCCGTCTAACATCACTTTCAAAGTTCTTGGTAGTATCGCTCTGACACCGGTTCAGCCTGCTAGTAACTATATCTTCTAATTTGGATTCAACTTCTGCTAGGGTGCACGTGCCTGCGATCTCACTTTCTAAGTTAGAGATTTTGCTGTTAATGTTCCCCAGTTCTTGTTTAAGATCTTGCTGAAACTGATCCAGAGAAGAGGTCACAGCTTTTGAAACGGTAGCTTCGATAAGCTTTTGTGTAGCATTTGAGCCAAGGCTGCTAGTCCCAGTAACCTTACACACAGGACAGAACCACTCACAGGTGAGGCTGTCAGTCATTTTCCAAAATAGTTGGTATTCTGATTTTGAGATTCCAACGCAATCTATGCACAGCCACTTATCACAACCATCACAAGACAAAGCTTGGGACTGTTCATAAAGTTCGCGTCTACAGCTACCACACTCATCTTCATTTTTCTTTGGGCTTACCCGGGTTCTCTTGTTTGTTGACACTTTCGGCGGCATTTTCTTCTATTTCTTCGCTGAAAACTCGGCTGAGAACAAAACCACAGTACAACGCCAAGCGATCAAAACTTGGCGCCCGGGTTAAAATTTAAAAAGGCACGTGGGCGGGCGGTCACGTAGGCACTTTTATCGCGAGCTTAAGTTCGATAATTGCACAGGATTCGATAAAAAGAATAGTCAAAACTGATCACCAAGTATATAAAATAGTCTATGTCCTGTTTAAATTTCCAAAAAAACTGTTCTAAGATTTCACTTGATCCACTCTCAAGGACGCCAAAGTCAACACAAAGGATGTAATTTCTACAAGTTACACACCTTCGTATTCTGTGGTCCTGGCGAATAATATGCCAATATGCTTTCTAAATACACTTCTCAGCCAATATATTTTCTAATTTGAAGTTCTTTTTGCCCTGAAAGTTCTTGAGGTAGACAAAATGTGGGAAGTGCAATACTCAAATCACCTATTCCCAGCAGTTTAAGGATTAAATCCCGCTGGTACCAACTCGGCCTCTTGTTTGTTTGATATTGCTCCCTTCTGCACAAATTATCACCAAAAGCACGCAGAACAAATCATCACCAAAAGTACGCAGAAAACGGAAGGCCAACGTAATCTGTGGCGTTTTTAATATTTATCGTTTGGCAACTGTGCTCCGTTCCTGATTGCAAATTCAGAAGAAGAAGAAGCTTGGCTTTAATTACAAACAGCCACAGCTGTTCGATCAGCTGTTTAAATGAATTGAAACAAAGGGTAAGTCCCTTGGGAATTAGAATAAAAAAAATTCTAACTTCAAAATCCAGGTAAACAACTTGACACACCAAGGGAATCCACTTGAAATAACACCTAGGTACAAATATAAGCAGTTAAGGCAAAATATGGGTAGAAATAAATAATCTTTCTCACAGAATTGGCCAACAGTCCTTTATTCAAATTCACACAACCCTGTTGCTGCTGTCAATCTATGATTGTCAATGATAATTTCCTGATTTTGATCCTCATTAACATCAGACGACTTTGGAGGGATTTCATTCAGAGGTGACCTAAGGTCTATGATGGCAGATATTTCCTTGCTTATTCATTCTAAATTATATCTAATTACTGTAAGGAAAAGGGGTGATAAGTCCAATAGAGGATTGGAATAATAATTGCCACAAGTAGTAGTTTCAGTCTGGCAGGAGGCATTAGATTTGTTGGCTTTGAGATGGTCATTATTACTTGGAAGGTTTGGAACTAGAAGAGGCGATCGAATTTCCATCACAATGTTCGCCAGGTCATTGCCCGATAGACGACGAGGGGGAGTAATTGGGAGAGGCTGGGGTTGACTGGAATAAGTATTAGCAAAAGTAATTACCTTTTTTTGGACTATCCTTGTTTAAACTATCCTTCTTCACAAAACGATCTAGGTACAGACAACTTTTAGTCCATTGGAGACATTCAATTCCAGCACATTGTTCGTGGAAATATGATCCACAGTCATTGCATATCAAACAGTTTAAAGTTGCCCTGAGCGACATTCGGGGCATACTCTCCTAGTCATTCTTGGGGTTTAGGATAAAATGAAGTTTAGTCTCTAATTAAGTCCGAATATAATCCTTTTAATTCACACCTGTTCAAAAACTGGGATTTAATCCTTTAAAAGAATAAATATGTCTTAACAGGTCAGAGACTGAATAGCGACTGAACTTTAAGAAAAATTCGTATTTTTCACAGGGTAGCTGTATCCAGTGTTGCCACTCGACCGGCTCCGCTCTGCGGTGCCAGCCTTGTCGAAAAGCGGTATTTCTACAGCATCCCCGAACCAAAATGCGGTAAAAACCACGGCATGCCCAAAATTCTCGGAACAAGCTGTTTTGTATTTTTTAGAGAAAATTGGTGAAAAATCTCGCTTCAATATGAATGTTGATTCAGTGTCAAGTGAAGTGTGGTGAAGATCTGTCATAAATTTGAGAAAACACGTGCTGTCTGTCCTTCTTATCAGTGGTCAAAGGTAAGCATGGTCAGCTTAGTCCGTGAACACACATTTGTCGTTCATTGTTTTCGTCAAGCACGCAACAGAAGTAAAAATGCAGAGGTACCACAGCAGGGAAAGTCCACGGTGGGAAAACCGCATAAATGTGAAGTTAATAGTGAAGAAACTAAAAGTGATTTTCCCTTGGGCTTTCAAGCCTATCCAATAGAATAATTGAAGGGTACCTAGATTCTCGTATCTCAAACTTTTCGATTAATGTTTAATGAAAATCAATATCAAAAGCTTCAAGAAGGAACATCAAGATAAATAATACAAGACAAACAGACAAGATTAATTTCAGACAAATAATACAAGACAAAAAGACGAGATTCATTGGAATTATACGGTTCACATGTGTCACAAACAATATCATGAGTCAGATCATACTGAATACTTTGGTTCCAAAAGTTGCAGTCACGAGAAGAGGCGCTATACTTTACTTTGAATACACGCTTGGCTAGCCTAGGTTCTAGCTCTAGCATTGACTTGCCCGAGTCAAGCCCTCCTTTAGAATTGCAATTAAGGCCACACTTGGTTTTCAGTGTTGCCGAAAGAGTCACTGCACTCAGTCGGTTTCGCTTATCAGTTTTCACTTCCTTGAGCAAACTGAAGAGAAGCTCGGCAATAACGTTTGAGAAAGGAAGTGAGAAAAAGTACTGAACCATTTTGCCGATATTTGGGAACACCCGACTACCATTTGGTGACTTTGTTTGCAAGATGTGGCCACAGTAAACGACAATGTCCAAGTCATCTACGTTAGGGAGATCGACAGTACTAGGTAGAGCTACACTCGGTATAGACCGCCATTCCTGCTCCAGCTTTCCTTTATTCCAAAGCGCAGAATCGTAGTAGTCGAAGAATTGACGAAGACTGGGAACTTTCAGTTCATAACTAGAGCTTGGGGTAAGCAAGTGTACCAGGTCGTAGATCTTTCCAGAGAATGGAAAACGGTCAATAATTTGTTGAACAGCTTCGACGTAGAAATCCCTCGGAGCGGCGAATTCGGAGACTTTCTGCTACAAAACGGCCACTGGTAACTTCTCTCGTTTCGAGCTTCACAAGAAAATCGTACCCTTTGCAGCCGATATAGACATTTTCGTCGGGAAGATAGTTCGCTTCGTCATTCAGATTGATGTCAAAAGGGTTGACTGTTTTAACATATGAAGGTTTCATAAAGTTAATGGTTAATGTCCGAAGAAGTTTTTTCCACCTGGGTTTTCATGAGGTGAAATAGGAGTTTTCCAGACTGGAAGATGGTGTTGAACTCATTCAGCTGTCCCAAAACCTACTTGACAAAAAACATCATAACCCTCGAGTATGGGTCGTTTAGTGTCATTATTACATGATCATGAGCATGCGAGGGATCATCAAGTACCAACGAGTCCCAGTACAATGTAAGAGTATCCCACTGTTCGAGAATAAGGCGTGCACAGCTTTGAAACGACAACCAGTGTGTTGGAGCCAAAGAAAGGAATCTGTGCTGTTCCACTTGAGTAAAGACTTGAAACTCCTTCCTATATGCATCTTGGCATTTTGCACTGTGCCTGAAGTGATTGCACACAGTCCGACATAGATCTTCGAGGCTCTTGGACAGTTTTTTCAAGCATGACTTGCAACTAGGGCATACAGATGGCAGCTACATTTCACAACTGTAACCCAGGGATATTTCCCTTCAACAAGTGTTTTGACTGAGTGGTTTATCCCCATCATAACATTCGTTGTGTCAGAGCAACATCCGGACCAGTTTTTGAGAGGAATACCCGCCTTCTTGACATCATTTATTGCCTTCACTAGCTGGTTGAATAGACCAGACGCCGATCCGTCGCTGCATTCAACAAGAGCGAGCAAATCTACCTGCACATTCATTGCTTTGTCACAAAAGCTGACACAAACAGCAAGTTGTTCGGCTACAGAGGAATTTGTGGTCTCGTCAATTACTACGCAGAAAAGATTCGTTTTCAAGTTTTCAAGAAGCTTTTCATGAAAATAAGGGGCCAACGATTGTCGAGCAATATTATTTGCTTTAGTTCTACCAAGAGTGGCCTGGCCTAGAAGATCTGGGCCTGGCATACTTTTCACAAGTTTCAGCATGTCTTCAGAAAGCGAATAGGGTAGTTCGTGCTCAACGAGAAATGTCACTAGCTTCGCTTCAACAGTGGCCACCTTTTCGATTTTTGGATCACTAGAAAAATGAAGACTCAATGGCATGGTCTTAGAAGACGAAGTTATCCACACTTTTTTATAATCTTCGTGAGCTTTGGTCTGTTTTTGTCTTTTTGTGTTATGTTTCCCTTTTTTACAAACGAAACCCTTTTTGCAGCAAAGACAGTGAACTAAAAATCCACTGTTTTGACCAGTCTGTACCTTTTCCTTTTGTAACCATTCATTAAGGCTAGATTCTCATTCCCACTAAGTCTTGGATATTTGGTCTGCCCTTGGTATCCTCTTTGGTATCCTCGGTTTTTGTTGGAGGGTTCACTATCGTCCGAGTCTTTATCACCTTCCTCATATTCCTGATCGATATCTATCACTTCTGCCATTATGTTGTAACACGTTTGGTCTATAAACAAGAGAAATATTTAGCTATTATGGGCTTTCTTTCATGAATTGACTTGCTGGTGAAAGAAAAGAGCCTGCATTAGTTTAATTTCTTCCAGCACCATCCTGCTGAGAGCCCATTGTTCTTCCCGGACAAATCCTTCGCCGGGAATCCGGCTGAATTCGGAAATTTGGCAGAAGTAAGGCAGGAAGTTTTTATCAGTTTCGTCAAAGCAGATATGACGTCGAATCACAGTAGATATGACAAACACACATATGTTGCGTTTTTGCTGATACCCCTGTCACCATGGGAAATGCGGATGTCTAGCTAGTCGTTTTGCAGTTACTGTGATATCTGATATAAGGTCCACTGCAAAAACGACTATTATATTGCCGAAATTGCACTTTTTAAAAGTTCTTCGAAAAGAAAAACTTAAATCGAATTACATAACTAAGTGCTGAACTTCTTTCTCACCAATTTGACAAAATTTGGTGAAAATGAGATGACTTTTCAGATACCACGAGAAGATACCACGGCCTGACCGTGATATCTGAATATCAGTTACCGCGATAGCTGGCCAATTCCGGAGCTACTTGTCTGGCGAAAAATTGAAGCTCAGAAACGAATTTTGCGTATCTCATTACCCCTATTTCCAACATCTAGTCAACTTCAAATAAAAAATATACGCATAACAATTTATCCGGTTTCAGCCGGATTCTGGACGAAATATATGTCGGGCTAAAAAATGATTGCCAGATACGGTTTCAGCATGCCCTCTTACACCGATATCGAGCATCTTATCAACTTCAAATAAAACTTTTACTTTTAACAAACTTTCCGGTTTGTGCTAACAAGGAAATTGCTAATTTCGAAAAAAATTATATTTCTTAGCTGTTTCATCATCGTGATTTTGATGATCTCTTCTAGTGAGATTCGGGCTTTCAAAAGTTTCGGTAAGAACTACACCTCTCGTTGACACCATATGATGAATTCGAATTTTGAAATGAAGAAGTAACGAACTGACAACTAGTTAAAACACGCATTTTGGTAAACAGAAAACAGATCATAGAAGCCACCCACCCCCTAGGATAGGCCAGTAATTTTTGGATCAATAAACTCTCTGACCTGATAACATCCAGGGCCCTATCGACTAGGCGGGAGGTGGGCCCCCTTCCCCCGAATATTGTCGGCCAGTCATTAAAAAGTTGCCGATTCAACGCACAGCGCCGCTATTTTTCGTGAAAACAATAAAATTTTACTTGGAAACAGTAGATTTCTTAAAAACAGTCGGTTTATTCTTGAAAATAGTTTTTTTTTCTTAAAATCAGCCAAATTTTCGTCAACACAGTCGTGTTTGTCTGCATAAAACAGTCGGTAAAAATTACCAGCCAGTCGATAAATACCTCCCCCCCCCCCTCACATTTTGGCTAGTAACGGTTCTTATGACACCTAGGCTACTTAAATATAGGTACTACTTACCATCAATGCCATCAGACAATCCTGTGAAATAAGACAAGTCTGTCTGGTTCTTCTTGCTAACTTGAAAACGCTTGGGCTGAGCCGACAGAGGTCATGAAGTCATAAGATGAACTGAGAAAATCAAACGTCAAAGTTTCGTTAAACCCGCAAAAATAACTCAACCCCCTTCAAACACACTGGCCTCCCAGGGGACAAGCTGCCGACCGCCGACGGGTCATTAATTAAGGTCCGTAGTTGACTTGACATCCTCATTTTATGAAACAAAGACATTTGCGAAAGATAAGAAACTTAAAGTTGGGCAAATTTTACATACGGGAACAAATACGGTATAAAAAGCTATTTTGCGGCATAATCGCGGCGTCCGGCATGATCAAAATTTTAGCTGTTTCATCATCGTGATTTTGATGATCTCTTCTAGTGAGATTCGGGCTTTCAAAACTTTCGGTAAGAACTACATCTCTCATTGACACCATATGATGAATTCGAATTTTGAAATGATGAAGTAACGAACTGGCAACTAGTTAAAACACGCATTTTGGTAAACAGAAAACAGATCATAGAAGCAGCCCACCCCCTAGTATAGGCCAGTAATTTTTGGATCAATAAACTCTCTGACCTGATAACATCCAGGGCCATAACGACTAGGCGGGAGGTGGGCCCCCTTCCCCCGAATATTGTCGGCCAGTCATTAAAAAGTTGCCGATTCAACGCGCAGCGCCGCTATTTTTCGTGAAAACAATAAAATTTTACTTGGAAACAGTAGATTTCTTAAAAACAGTCGGTTTCTTCTTGAAAATAGTTTTTTTTTCTTAAAATCAGCCGAATTTTCGTCAACACAGTCGTTTTTGTGTGCATAAAACAGTCGGTAAAAATGACCAGCCAGTCGATAAATACCTCCCCCCCCCTCACATTTTGGCTAGTAACGGTTCTTATGACACCTAGGCGACTTAAATATAGGTCCTACTTACCATCAATGCCAGCAGACAATCCTGTGAAATAAGACAAGTCTGTCTGGTTCTTCTTGCTAACTTGAAAACGCTTGGGCTGAGCCGACAGAGGTCATGAAGTCATGAGATGAACTGAGAAAATCAAACGTCAAAGTTTCGTCAAACCCGCAAAAATAACTCAACCCCCTTCAAACACACTTGCCTCCCAGGGGACAAGCTGCCGACCGCCAACGGGTCATTAATTAAGGTCCGTAGTTGACTTAACATCCTCATTTTATGAAACAAAGACATTTGCGAAAGATAAGAAACTTAAAGTTGGGCAAATTTTACATACGGGAACAAATGCGGTATAAAAAGCCATTTCGCGGCATAATCGCGGCGTCCGGCATGATCAAAATTTTATGCGGCATTTCTCTCAGAATCGCGGCGTAATGCCGCGAAATGCGGCATAAGTGGCAACACAGGCTGTATCAAACCTGTGGTGACGTCATGATATCAGGAAAAGGCTCAGAGTTTCTGCGGTTAGAAGACAAGCGACAATAAGAATACATATATAGAAGCCTACTGCGTTTCAAGTAACAGGGCCTGGCGGTGAAGCCGCAGGGCTCCCGGTACTCATCTTATATGTGAAGATATAATTTTGTCATATATTCTATTTGTATTTTTACATATTGTTACGTACAAAATGCACGCAGATGTAGCAATTTCCGTGATTAATGATTAATTTATTTCAAAAAGATTAATCTATTTTAAACCTGTTTATTTTTAAATGTAGGTGGTACATAAATAAAACTATTAGTTTTGGGTTTTAAGAATGTTACTACCGATAAAAGGAGAGGTGGTGGAATAAAAAAAAAAGCCCTGGAAGTGACATAAGAAAACTATGCAGCAAATACTTTGCGTTCATAATTTGTAATATGTCCTTTCCGCAAATTTCAAGTAGGCAAAACAGAATTTAAACGACAAAAACAAAAACAATACGGACTTAGAAATAGGAACCATAAAAACAAAAATTCAAAAGAAAAAGTAAAATAAAAGTATAGGGTCAAAAATAATCAAATCAAATATACGGCGAGGTTATTTCTATCCCAACCCCAAATTAAAGCAAAAATCTTTAATTGATCAACTTGAAGTTAAATTTCTTGTGTACAAGTAATCTTGAGATAGTAAGGGATTCCGTATCTTGGGAGAGTAAGGAATCAATTTGTTTATGCAGCTAGCAGGTTAGCCGAGTCTGTCAGCAAAGGAGCCACCGTTGCTTTGGAAGCTTTGCGTAGTTTATCATCTACTTTTGTGCGCCACATCTCAAGTTTTTTAATGCTTGTAGGTTCCACTCTGCCTCTAACTACTAGAAAAATTAAAATGAAGGAAAACATATATGTGAAATCGAGTTACTTTGGTTAAATCTAGAACTTAGATGGCGTTTTCATATTCTAGGTTTGACAGGGGTAACTCAATTGCACATTGATCTTCTTTTTTTTTATTTTAACTGCCTCCTCGATTAGACAGAAGTGACTCTACTGCATTTTTTTTATCAGTTTTTTTATTTGTCTTTGCATACTTTTATTTTGCGCTTTTACCTTCCCTATTTTTTCTGTTCCTTTTAAGTAAGTCCGTATTGACTTAGTTACTCGTTGTTCTTCTGATTTTTCTTGTTCGGTTGCGTTGAGGACGCTTTGTTGATTATGCGAATGACATACCGCAATCGGTATGTTTTCTTGTTCTTTTTATTATCTTTCATCAGACTTTTGTTACGGCTGGTTCACTCAGCTTTTCATCTTCTAAAACATCTATTCGTAAAATTCCAACTATAATCGAAGAATGTGCAATCTTTTCCACATTACCAATACAACTGCCTAGCTACGAAACTCACTCACCATAGTCGTGTTTCTATCAATTCAATTCAATTCAGATCGGTTTTATTAATACTTTACACTTAAATTACAAATACTCACAAATACATTTACCAAAAAAAATCTTGGCCATGATTCATAATAATTGGCCCTCTAGGTCAATCCTTTTAAGGAAACATTATATCACACTTTTAAATATATCACATAGTCGCGGTCCTTCTCATGCCTACCAGCACTAACTCAAGTCACCTCCATAATTTACAAATACCAATAATAAAATTTAACTTAAATTTCAAATTCAACGGGATAATACAAGATCTGATATAGCTTATAAATGTATTATGAAAATAAAATTATTAATTTAACATTATAAATTTTTTTATCGATTTTCATTTATTTTAATCATAAAAAATCATATTAAATTATTTACTACTATTAAGGCTTCTTCCTCAGATGTTTTTTTTAAAATTTAATTTGAATGAAGCAAGACTAGGTTTTTGTCTTAATTCCTGTGGTAGACCATTTCATATTCGTGAACATAAAATATCCAAGGAAAAATCAGGCCGAACGCATGGCGTAAACAGAACAACCAACAGGCTTCTATCTAGTGATCTTCCCTGACGTGTTTCAACTTGTGAAAAAATTCCTGAAAAGCATTTTGGTAGTAGAGAATGAAAATATTTGTAAACAAAAACTGAACAATTAAACACTTCCAAACTATCTAGAGAATATATAGAATCCGTTTCTCTAATTAGGTTTAATACGCTTTTATTTATTTTATTAATAATATTCGTATGAAGTTCAAATGTCGCCAGCCATACAAGAGAGCAATATTAGATATGTAATTGATTCAGTGCAAAGTACAGAACACGAAGGATCTTAAAAGGAAAAAAATGCTTTAGTTTTTTTCTAAATACTCAGATTTCTTGAAACTCTTAGGCCCACCGCTGCAAAATGTTGTTCAAAAGATAGGTTTTAATCGATGCACTCCCCAAAAAACTTGCCAGATCCATCGGTCTTTGATTCACCCCTCTAGATGTTTTGAGACCTTTAGAAGAAGGCTTGAGCTTTCCTACTCATGAAAATAACAAAACAGGGGATTTTAGTATATTTATTGTCATATTATTAGCATCAATCCATAAACAAAGACGCTCCATTGTTTCTTGTTGTCGATGAACCAGTTCCTCTCCATCCTCATTAGCACATCCAATGATGGTGTCATCTGCAAAGCCCTGCAACACTCATCCGAATTCGAATCCAGACTTGGGTTAGACAATGAAGTGCTATGGCACAAAATGCAGCAACGAACTAAGTGGCGGGCAAAAATAAATTGTAAATAATTTATGTGAATAATGAATAAGAGAGTGCCAAGTATTGAGCCATGGGGCACGACGCAACTCATTGTTTTTGATAAAGAATGATCATTCCCTACAATAATTAATCGATCTTCAAGATAACTTTTAAACCACGAAAAAATATAGCCTCTCACTCCGATATGGTCAAACTTACCAAGTAGTATGTCATGGCACATGCAATCAAACGACTTCTTTATGTCCAGGAGTATTGCCATAAGGATTTTACCCTGATCCATCATTTTATTTATAAAAATAGAAAGAGAAGCAAGAGCGTCCTCTGTAGAGTGTCCAGGACGGAATCCAAATTGTAGGAAATTCAGCAAACCCTTAACTTCCAAAAAATTCGCGAGTTATTTATGCATTGGTTTTTCAAAAATTTCTGAATATGTCGATAAAAGTGAGATCGGCCTTTAATAAGACACATCCAATGGGTCTCCCCCTTTAAAAACTGGGACCACTCTCGATTTCTTTTGATCAGCTGGAAAAATGCCTGTTTCAAACAATTGGTTCATCACAAGAGATGGTGGTTTAACCAAAAATTTCAGCACTTTCTTTTACAATTTTAGCGTTAATTCTATCATATCCCGATGCAGAACTACCTTTCGGATTCTTTATTATATTTATAACATCATATTCATAAACGGGAACAAACCCATTGACTCATTACACAAAGGAGGAAGAAAATCTTTATAATTTTGAAGAGATATTGGAACTGGCTCAATCGTTTCCCTCCCAACTTCACTGAAAAAAGAAGCTAAAACCCCCGGAGTCTCACATTCATTCTCAACACTTACTCCCTTATGAATTAGTTTTTTCGGCATATCAGAAGCTTTAGAAGAAGGTTTTAAAACTGATTCTATAATACTCCAAATTTTCTTACCAGTATCTCCACAATTCTTAAATTTATTTAAAAAATACTTTTCTTTTTCATTTCGTATAATTTTACGAAGCTGTTTTATATGCTTCTAACAAACCTTTAGTTGGCTCACTTAAATAATCTTTCCACATTCTCATCTTCTTATTTACACAATTTAAAAGATTTTTCGAAACCCACGGACGCCTAGGAAGAAACTTTCTAGAATTACGGACAATACTCTCTTCACAGCATTCTTCCATTTTTTCCACAACAATACAATGAAACATTTGGAAAGCACTGTCTGCATTAAATTCGTCATACAAGGACGACTAGTTGATTTTGCTCATTTCCTCTTTAAAAAGTTTAATATTGTCCTCCGAAAAATTTAGAAATTTCAAATTTTGATTCATCTGGCGACTAGCAGTTACATGGTCTTTAATTATGTATGAAGCCAAAATAGGGTAATGGTCGGACATATCTGAAACTAAAACTGACACAGAAGGAGAACTTAAGCAAAAAATATTGTCAATCATCGTCTGAGACGCTTGTATGACTCGCGTAGGAATAGTAATAGACGGGTATAATCCGAAAGCTGCCATCATCGAATGTACATGCCATCATCAATGTACTTGAGTTTGGTGTATCTTAGTTTACGTTTTATTTCCTGTAATTTGCCCTTAACCTTTGCAACAGTTTCTTCGAATAGGCAAATATTGTACACAAAATGCGTGATTTGAATAAAAGATCCAAAACAGAACGAAGTAATGAGGGAAGTCAAAATAGAAATAAATTTAACCAGCCAATATAAATATCTCATGCCCTAATATATAAAAATAGAATTCGATAGTTTAAACAAATCCTACTTACAATCACATTTACATATAAAGGTTTTTCAAAGCAAATGGGTTTCCGCTCACTACTGAATTGATACTTCTCTCTTCTTTGGATTATGTATGCTAAACATACGCAAATGATGCAGCAGATTATAAAGGCAAGAAAAATGATGCTGAAGCTACGCGGTTAACTCAAATAAACTTCTAAATTATTACTGCACAGAAATTCTTCTCTGTTCTAAATAAAGCTATTGCGATCAGGGACACTAACACAAATCCAGGAAAGAGACAAAAAGCCAATTTTTCTTTCTTTTCAAATGAATCGTTGAACATTGGAACTATTGTTTGCAATAATCGATGAATTGTCATTGAAACTATTGTCACAACTCTTATGAATCCGCTGGTTACATCCTCAACTATTGTCCAAGTACATATGAAGGGTGGGAGAGGGACGTCCCCCTCCCACCAATTACTTTTATGTTTTTACTTTTATAACTTTAATAAATCAAATAATATTAACATTTTGATTACTAAATATCAGTATATGTATATTAAACTGACAATGCACATTCATTTGTATTTTTTCGGTAAAGTGCGAACTTTGTTCTGGTCTTGGGAAGGCACAGGGGTTTTGCGCCCAACTTATGTTAATTTCTGCTCGTTTTGAGTTTGACTCGGGTATTTATTGTAATTTCTGTTCGTTTTGGGTTTCATTTATTTATCGATGCTGATTTGTGGTAGTTTTGTGCTTGGTAGATTATTTGATTTTATTTTTGCACATTTTTGTTTAATGGAGTTCTTTACTTTTGTTTGAAAAACTTATTTTGTGGAAAAAGTTTTTTTAATTCATTTCTGTTCGTTTTATATTGACATAGTCTTTTCAGGGAAAAAGAAAATAATACTTTAAATGTTTTCGTTTTTTAAGACTTTATAGTTTGGCCTGCTATTTGTATGCTGAAGAAATATTTTTAGCAATTTTTAACAACATACACCCGTTTAAAAATCGGGACACAAATAGTAGGGGAGGTCGGGGTTGTTTCTAACACGGGTTGGTTCGTACACTGCAGTTGTATAATCCAGATCCAGCTGGAATATTCTCCCGAAAATTAGGATCAAATACTGACAAGTGTCCGACTTCAAGCAAAAGTTCAAAAAGTTCCCGAGCACCCGTTTCAAAGATATTCCCTTTGAAACACTTTTTAAGGCATTATTTTTATTTCCACTAATGTGCGCCAGGCTTTGTAGCTGTGCTATTTACGTGAGTACATAGTTGAGTGTTGGCAGGTACTTAGCCTTACCATGTCACTAGCTAAATCTAGCCACAAATTGGACTGGCCTTAACTATTTTTTTTAGAAGCAATTTCTTAGGAATAGTCTGTGTGGGGTTGATTCGGACGTCATAGCCGGGTTGGTTTGGACGAATTTCTGAAAGTGTCCAAAACAACCCCGTTTTGTCAAATTAACCCCAGGGGGGAGAGACAAGCCCAAAGGGAAAAACAAAGGCCATTTATAGCATCCCATACATTGCATTTGTGTTTAGCGCAACAATATAGGCTATGGCTTTGCTGTTGAGGTAAATATGGAGCAATCTACATTTTTGACCTGTGAATAAAGTGAACATATCACTCGATGCGTTTTTTTATGCTATTTCCAAATATAACACTTGCTTTGTTGCCTTAATTACCTTAATTCGCACTTCGGAGCAAATTAAGGTCCATACTGGATCTGTTGTGCTCCGGGTCAAATGATGGCAAAAATTCGTCACTGTGTTAGGGCCCAGTGACACGCGATAGGAGAGGTCTGCTGGAGAGATGCACTTTAAGCCCACTCGGTAGCGGTGGCCACGAGGTAGGTATGGCCCGTAAAGACCATTCTCAGTGGTATAGAGCTGACACCGCCGCACAACAGCAACTTCGGATCGAGTATGCGAGATGGTTGGGTATGACAAGTGGCATCAGCCTCCTAGCAAGACACTCATTATGATAAAGTTGGCATCAGTCAGTAGTTGAGTGGGACGGACAGTCCCACTCATATTTCCATGGCTTGTTATTCCATTCCTTCTCAAGTCTGGACTTGAAGGACGCAGCCGTAGGTGCAGTTGCCGTTTCAGCTTGAAGGCTATTCCAATCGTTGACAACACGCTTGGAGAAGAAGTGTTGCCGCGTTCGTGTTTTAACAAAACGTTTTGACAGCTTATGTGAGTGTCCTCTTGTCTGGTGCTGACTTGAATGTTTGGTAAAGAGGGGGTTATTTGGTTGTGCATTATACTTGTAGGTCAGCATCATATCACCACGGCGGCGTCTGAAGACGAGTGTTGGCAGCTGCATGCGTTCCAGTCTCTTGTTGTATGGGAGATCTCGTAGGCCAGCTATGCATTTTGTGGCACGTCTCTGAACTCCTTCGATTAGACTGGTATCATTCTTATAAGAAGGGGAGGTGAGACACGTACCAAAATCCAAAACAGGTCTAACTATAGCCTTATAGAGCCTTAGAAAGACTGTACGGGAGCGGCTGGTTATAGTGCGTTTGAGGAGACCAAGGCTTGAATTTGCTTTTGAAACTGCTTGTTGCCAGTGGCCATGGAACTTCAGTTGTTCATCTATCAGCACTCCTAGATCTCTTTCTTCGGGACTTGTCTTTAGCACTAAGCTAGCCAGTTAATTGGGATCGGACATGCTATACTGGTGACGGAGGTTGTTGCTTCCAAAGTGAAGGACACTGCACTTCGATGTGTTGAATTCAAGTAGCCAGTCTTGTGCCCACATTTGGATTTTATGAAGGTCACGCTGCAGACTTTGTCGGTTTGCAGGCCCAAACAGCTTGGAGTCGTCGGCATAGAGAGTGATGTTGTTTTCTGTTCCGTTCATCATATCGTTGATGTATATAAGGAATAGGGTAGGTCCCAAGACAGTACCTTGGGGGACTCCGCTTACAACATCACATGGTTTGGAGAATACCTTGTCACCATTAGTTGTGAAGAGTCAAACCGGCTGACTCTAACCAGTCAGAAAGTTCATGACCCACTTAACCACGTCCAGGTAGGTGCCTGCTGCTGGAAGTTTCAATCTGAGATAGTTGTTTGGTACCTTGTCAAAAGCCTTCGCTAGGTCCAATAAAATCAGGTCCACAGGGATTCCTTTCTCCAGGTAATCTGTTATGGTGCTGTATGTCTCAAGGGGATTGGTCTCAACCAATTTTCCTGGCAGAAATCCATGCTGGTCGGGGGAAAGTATATTATTATTACAGAGATGTGTCAAAATATCAGCATTCACAATCTACTTAAGGGTTTTTGCCACCACTGAGGTCAGACTGATGGGTCTGTAGTTTTTGGCTTTGGTGCGGTCACCTTTCTTGAATATTGAGGTGACATGGGTCAGCTTCCAGTCTTTGGGTACCTTTTTTGAGTCAAGCGACAGTTGGAATATATTGCATAGTGGTTGTGCAATTTCTTTGGCAAGCTCCTTCAATAGTCTTGGGTGCAAATTATCAGGACCGGCAGACTTATTGACGTCTAGTGCTTCAAGTCGCTTTTGGACGACAGGGGGGGAGAGTAGAATAGGTGGCATTGGGTTAGGGATGTCCTATGGTGGGCTATGAGGAAGAGGATCATCTGGTTCATTGGTGAAAACCGATACAAACTGCCTGTTGAGGAGTTCGGTGATGTCCTTCAAGTTGGTCACTTCCTTGCTATCATCTGTACTGAGTGCTTTTACTGACCGTCTGCTATGGTCCTTACTTGATACATACTTCCAGAACTTCTTTGGGTTATTCTTACTATCATCAGCTAGCTTGGACTTGTACCGTGCGTAAAGTTGCTTAGTTAGGCTTCTTAGTTTGTTTTTCGAGCTTTCGCAAACTTTTGGTAGTGTTCTTGCTTCCCTCCTTTATTGTACTTTCTCCAGTACCGTCCCCTCCTGTTTCTTTCCTTGCGTATCTCGGGGGTCATGAAAGGCAGTGTTTTGGGCTTTGGCGTGAGTTTTACTGATGTGTGTTTTTTTTTAAGTGTAAGTAGCTCGTCCTTTAGGTTAGCCCATTGTTGGTCGACGTCCCCTTGAAGTAAAGGTGACCAAACTACGCCTTCCAGCTCTTTTCTGATCGCCATTTTGCAATTCCATTTTTAACTTAACCTAACCTTCCTAACCTTAATCAAATCTATAGCCCATATTATTCATTTCCTGTGCGTTATTGATTCTTGATTTCATCACTGTCAAATCAATTTGCGGGTAAATGGGTCTTAACAAGAGCAAAGCTTACAGTGGTATAGCCTATAAGCTGTATCTAAAACAAGAGAAAGAAGTATCATCTTTGTGGGTCCTTAATGGGATTAAAATTGAATTTGTGACAAAAGGGATTATCACATTTGGGAAAAGCATAAATAAGGCACTGAGTGCTATGTTTGCTTTATTCTTAGGTCAGAAACTGGGACTACTCAATATTTACCGCTATTGAAACACAGACAAGTAACCTATTATCATTTCAGATGCCAAGAAATGTTCAAAGGAAGCATGACCATCCACCACCAAATATGGAGGATATGAAAAGGGCTACAGCAGCAGTTATCCTCGACAATGTTTCAATCTGAAAAGCTGCAGAAGAGTTTGGCATTAAGAAATCTACATTACAGGATTATGTTAAACGTTCAAAGAGTTTATCAAACTACTACTACTACTAGCAACTCACTGCAGCACCAAGCCTCCTGAGGCCAACACAGCTACCCATGCTCCTCCACCACCCCAATCTATTCAAAGCCTCCCTTTTTACACCCGCCCACGAAGTTCCCATTTCCTTTAAATCTTTCTTTATGACGTCCTCCCACCCCAGACAGGACAACCTGCTTTCTGTTTAGCCCTAGATGGTTGGCCGAAAAGAACAATCTTTGGCAATCTGTCATCCTTCATCTGCACAATGTGCCCTAGCCACCTCAACCTTTCTTTCATTATAGCCCTAGAAAGCAGTATTGAACCACATTTTTTGTACAGCCTACTGTCTGAAATACAGTCAGTCAGCCGGATACCCAGAACAATCCTTAAGCAATTAATTCTCTATCTAATAATTCAAAATTCTCTGGAAAACATGTAGCAAATCTTCATCTGCTTTTTGGAGCGTCCATGCTTCAGAGCCATGTTTGACCACTGTCATTTGTGTAGCTTCTAATATTCTAATCTTGGTTTGCAGACTTATCTTCCTATTCTTCCAGACTTTTTTTAACTGTGAAAAAACACCCTGAGCCTTGGCTATTCTACTTTTAACATCTTCACTGCTCCCACCATCTTTACTAATAATACTACCAAGGTAAGTGAAGCTGTCCACTTTGATCGATCTTCTCGTTACCCAACATCACCTTTTTATCTTCACTTACTCTTAGCCTTAGCGACTTTGTCTTCCTAACATTAATTTTCAAACCAATTCTAGCACCCTGAACTTGCAAAACCTCTAAAACTTCATTCATTTTGCTCACACTTTCATCTAGGATGCTTAAATCATCAGCACAATCCAAGTCCAGGAGACTTTTTCCTCCCCATTTTATTCTGTGGTCTCCCATTGCCTTTCCTCTGCTCCTTAAAACAAAGTCCATCAAAATAATCCATATAAAGGGGGATAGAACACAACCCTGCTTAACTCCTGATGTAATACAAAACCAGCTGCTAACCTCATTTCCTACCTTAACAGCAACAGTATTATTCTCGTACATAGCACTAATCACTTTGATGTATTTGTATCGTATACCATACAAGGATAAAACCTTTAGTAAAGCTCTTCTATCAACAGGGTCGAAAGCTTGATCGTAATCTATAAAACTGAGGACCAAATGTGTTTGAAAACTCAGGCACTTCTCAACTATTAGCCTAAGAGTAAAAATTTGGTTGACACATCCTCTACCTTTTCTAAAAATGCGCTGTTCATCTCTTAAAACTTTGTCTACAGCATCTCTCAGTCTAAAAACTTTCATACTACTGAGCAATTCGCTACACACAGACACCAAACTAATGCCTTGATAATTATCGCAGTCACTCTTAGCACTTTTCCTATAAAATGGTTTAATTAAAGTTTCCTTAAAAACGTTGGGTACTTCTTCTTTTTCAAAAATCATATTCATAATCTTCAATACTTTATTTCTGACCTCAGAGCCACCATATTTAAGAAACTCACTTACCAACCTATAAGCACCTGGAGCCTTATTATTTTTAAACTCTTTTTGTATTGTCGCTAATTCTTCCTCGCAAAACGAAACTTCTTTCACATCCAAGGTATGACAAACATTTGCGCTTCCTTTTGCATCTTTTCCTGCAACTCTATCTTGTTTAAGCGAGTTCTCAAAATGTTCAGCCCATCTCTCTTTAGTTTTTTCCTTTTTGCTAATTGCGGCCCCATTCCTATCTTTAACTGGGACAAGTCTGGATTGACAACTCCCTCTCAATTTGTTAACGTGCCAGTACAATATTTTACTATTATGCCATCTAGCTGCATCTTCCAGATCCTTGGCAATTTTATCCATGGCCTCCACTTCACACCTCCTTAGTTCATATTTTAATGCTTTCTCCACTTTCTTTACTTTCCTTTTGTTTTCATGCCATGTATCACTCAGATAATTCTTGTACAAGTCCTTTCTCCTTTCTATTAAACATAAAGATTTTTCACAAATAGTCGTAGCTGCGGTCCTAGCTTTTTTCCCTAAGACACCTTCAGCAACTTCACAAATTATTTTTTAAAATTATTCCAACCATCTTCCACATTATCAAATTTTAAACTCTCAAGTTTATTATTCAACTGTTCCTGGAAAGTTTCTCTCAAATTCTCATCCTGGAGTCTACCAACATCATAACTTCCCGGGAGGTAGTTACCCTTCCTATATTTAAGTTTTAAATTAACCCTTGACACTACTAGATGGTGATCTTTACTTTTAACATCAACAGCACTCCTATATACCCTAGTATCTTGTATTGATCCTGCCAGTCTTCGGTTTACTATAACATAACCAATAAGGTTTGCTGTCTTACCATCACGTGAGTACCATTTTAACTTATGAGCCATTTTATGACCAAACACCGTATTGGTTATAACTAGATTGTTATGCCTACAAAATTGCAAAAGTCTGTATCCATTACTGTTTTCTTTTCCTACATCAAATTTACCTAGGCTGGGATACCATTGATCCATCTTTCTACCAACCTGGGCGTTAAAATCTCCCAGTAACAACATCATATTTCTACCAGGGACCTTGTCTATTTGCTCCTGTAACTGTAAGTAAAATTCATCTGAGTCACTAGTATCTCTGGCAGTTGGTTCTACAGGGGCATATACTACTATAACTGATACCCTGAACTTTCTAGTCATAAAATGAGCAATTAGTATTCTATTATTAATACCTTCCCAGCCTAAACAATACTTAGCAGCTTCCTTATTCATCATGAGCCCTACTCCCTGTCTATGTACCCCATCCTTCCTGCCTGAGTAAACAAATTCTACATCACCTAATGTCATGCTTCCTACCCCTGGGATATGGGTTTCTGTAATACCCAATAAGTCCAGCTCAAATCGTCTGAATTTGTCAGTCAAAATGTCGGTACAATAGTCATTTTTTAATGTCGTAAGATTCCAAGTTCCAATTTTCATGTTCTTTAAATCAGTGAAATTATTTTCGCCTCAGGAAAAGCAATGATCCCGGATACCAGTGCAGGACGGGGACCACATATCTTCTCAATTCTACACCGAAGTGCTTAAGCTGGCTTAGAACTGAACAGCAAGAAGTTCCTGGGACCTCCATGAATGGAGGCTTTGTGCAATCCTGGGCCCATCTTGGTCACAACATGGTTTTCAGCACTTGGCAATGCTCTTCTATCAACAAGAGTCAAAATCCTGCACAGAAATTCTCCAGCCTATTACCTCCAAATCATTGTATATTCATGCCTACAAATATTATGCTACGATGGGCAGGCAGCCCATAGTAGATACATTACCTAGGAAGAGGTTTTTCAGCCCAAAGACGTCCGTCAAAACATACCAAGCCCAGAAAAATTAGCCATTAGTCAGAATCCCGTGCGAATGCTGTGTCGTTTACTAGGCTATAATTTCTTCTAGGGGCGCCACTCCTCAAGTGGGAATAGAGTTGACCGCAAGGCCCCAGTCGTGCAGGTATCCCGAAAGGGTCGAGGCAGCCCTTTGCAGAGGCCGGTGTCCATAGATCTGGATCTTACGCCCTGCCACAGTTCTCCTATAGAGGATCCTCCCACGATGGTGTTCTGCATCACCATGCTATTTAAACCATTACTTGGAGAAGGTTTGTAACTCATGGGACTTGTGGACAAACCAGTGGGCCCTGTTAAGTATACACTTGAGGGTCCTGATTCTTCCTTCGCCTGTATTTGACCCTGGGCAAGGTTGCCCGAGATTCGACAGTGCCCCAGAGGGTACCCCCCGGGCGAGGGTACCAATTCGTTATTATTTCCAATTCGTTTTTAGTCATACCATTTCGGACTTACGTTATTATTTCCCAGCTATTTCAGCAAATGGAAAAGATGATAAATTGCGTTTTGGAACACTTCAAAATATTTTCATAAAGAACAAAGGTATCGGAAAAGAGAATTGAGAATCAATTGAGCGAGATCGGAGTCAAGGGGAGAGCTAGAGGTGTTTTTTATTTGTTTACTTTTTTTTTACCAACAATCAATTTAGACTCAAAATTATAATTTAACCCGGTCATAAAAATTCAGACTTTTATTGTTATTAAAAGTTTTTTTTTAGTACTTTTAAAAAAAGACTTCTTATTCAAATTAAACAGCCCTTGTGTTTCAGGAGTCGTTCTTAAAAAATTGGGACAATCAGTCAAACTTCAGTGAAAGAACGATGTATTGAGGAGGAACGATATCCCCCTCATGTGCGGAATAGTTTCTGTTCGTTGTAAGTTTTAACGTTGCTCCTTACTTTCAGTTGCAAACAAAACTTGTTTTTTTTTAATTTAGTTTCTGGTCGTTTTTTCCAAAAATGCCGGAAAATCTGCCATCCCCCTCCATTTAAAATTCCCTCCCATCAAGGAAAATTCCACCGTTGAAATTTCTTCCCACGTAAAATACTTCCACCCGGAAAATTCAGACAATTCCATCCTCGTTGAAAATTCTCCCCGTAAAATTTCTTGTGGACGATCCCGCCTGAAAAATTCTCCTTAGCAACTTTCATTTGAAAAAGGCTTTTATTTCAAATCGTTTTTCAAATCATGCCGGAAATCCCCTATTCCTTTGACATTTTTTCCCGAACCCCCCCCCCCTAATTGGGAAGTTGCTCTCGTGGACAATTGTCCCATAGAGAATTTCGCCTGCGACATCCCCTCCCCCCCCCAAGGAAAAATCGTCCACATAATGCCAACTCCGCTGAAAATTTCCCCCGGGCAATTCCCTGGATCATCTCCACATACAAAATTGTGTCGGCAAACAGAAAGTAACACAAATAAAACTGTTAAATTTTCCCAGCTTAAAATTTCCCCAGAAAAGTTGACCTCGGGAACTGCCCTCCTTCTCCTTCTCCTTCTTCGCTAGATATCTTTTATTTCTTTTATTTTGCCCGCAGTCAATTTAAATTGATATATTATTCACTCATACCAATTCAGACTTATCAAACACTTTAGCTGAAACACCATTGGAAGACCAAGTATGGACAGCAGTGTCTCGTGTCTCGCAGCAGCAGTGTCTCGAGCCCTAGAGCCTACACAAGATCTAGTCACAGGGAGAGCACCTGATCTTAATTATACCTTTTCGCAGAAAATAGTTCTGAGCAGGTAAGTCTTCAATCCCAACGAGGAGAAAGCATCTTCAGACTACTTTCAAAAAACCTTAGCAATGAATCACGGCTTTAGCACCATTGAAGCACACCAGCTCACTTATCATTTTGCCAAAGCAAATAAAATTAGATGTCCTTCATCCTGGGAAATCAAGGCACAAGCTTCGAAAGACTGGATGACTGCATTCCTCAAGCGGAACAATGAAATTTGTATCAGATCCCCCAAGGCAACAAGTCAAGCTAGAGCAAGTGGTTTCAACGAAGTGGTTGTAGGGAGATTCTTCGATAACCTTGCGTTAGTCTATGCTAAATACCAAATCCCTCCGGACCATATTTGGAACACAGATGAAGCAGGTGTTCCAACTGTATTACCACCTCCTAGACTGCTTGCCAAGAAGGGCCAGAAGCAAATGGCCCCGACAACATAACAGTAGAACGTGGTCGAAATGTAACGATGGTCTGTTTTGTTAGTGTGGCAAATACCTTTAGTTTTTGTCTTTCCAAGGGTTAATTTCCAACCACGGATACTGAAAGATAGGCCCCCTGGTGCTCAGGGACTAGCTAATCAAGTAGTTGGATTAATTCTGACACCTTCTTGACACAATGAAACTTTTGTGAAAAATATCAGATCATTAAAAATACCAAAACTCCACTGTTACAGGACAATCATAACAGTCGTCAGGACATCAAAGTAGCCAGCTACTGCAGACAAAATGGAGCAATCTTACTTACCTTTCCACCTTACGGCTTGTACCGCTTAAAACCTGTAGATATTTCAGTCTATGGACCACTCAAAGCGGCGTTGAGAAGTAGCTTTAGTGAATGGTTGAACCTTCATCCAGGCCAGCGTATCTCTATATATGAGATAGCAGAGCTCAGCAGTGTTCCATATCTCGAGAAGATCAGCATGAGCAACATTGTGGCTGGTTTCAGAAAAATCGGACTGTGGCCATTCGACCGAAGCACTTTCTGCCGTTCCGACTTTTCTACTGCTTCGGTTACAGATCGTCAATCGCTGGACAGGCTACCTCAACTTGTTGTGCCTGACCCACACGTGCCAGAGCAAAGTGCTGATGAAACTCAAGGGCCTTCTGTAGTCTTTTCCGTAACTCCAGAGCAACTAAGGCCGTTTCCTCATGTACTCCCTACAACAACCATGGGTAGAGGAGTAAAACAAAGAGGAAAAACTAGAATACTTACAGAAACACCAGAAAAGGAAGAACTAGAACAAATGGTGAAAAATAGAAAAAGGTCTCAGAAGAAACCTGTCGCCACCCTTCCAAAGAAAGTAAGAAAACCGAGGGCCGCTGACCAAGGTGAAGATAGTAAAGATAAGTTACAGGAATGTCTATTCTTGGATGATACTTCTCATGAATCTCTACATCTCGGAAAAACGGAACCGGACAATCTGTATGACGTAAAAGTCATAGCCGCTAATGGACTTGAGTGCATCGTGAAATTTCGCTCGTAGCGACAACGACAACGTTTTTGTATGTCTGGACGTGTAGAAGGCCTTGTTGATGCTGATAGTGGAGGTGTACGTTTGCTATCAAAGAAAATGGGACAAAATTCGTCTTTGCTGATCCTGTTGACCAGGCTTCAGTTTCAAATAGATGACATTATCTTGAAGCTTCCTTGTCCAGTTTCGACAGGTGGTAACCAGACGATTTTGTCTGCTAAAAACTCTCGGCTTCAACTATTGATTTTTCCGAGCGCTTTAAAATGTCGCTAAAGAAGTTTTGTATCTAAGAATTTTAACTAATAATTGAAAGCTTTATAACTATATTACAGAGGTGTCCGAAGCAACCACGTAGCATCGTCCGAAACAACCCCGCCCTCTGGGGTTGTTTCGGACGATTTTGTTTTGTTTTTTAAACCGTTTCTGAAAAAACCTGCGAAGATAAAAATTGGCGAAAATTCTTTTAGGTGTGGAATTTCTGAACACACATTGGGGTGCTTGAAGCGCCTAGATATATTGCTAGTTAACGAGATTTTTGAGAAAGCAAAAATCGTCCGGGTCAACCCCGACCTCCCGATACTGTGTAATTTAGTTTCATACCTCCTCTAGTTGACCCGAAATGGAAAACTTGATCACCAGTATCAGCAAAGACGAATTCTGTCTTACTTTCTTTGATAGCTTGGATACACTTACGCATCATTGTCGACTTGGCCTTCGACATTTTAAGAGCAGAAAACGGAGACGTTGGCGTTGGAGGCTGGGAGCGGAAGGGGATTAGTTGCCCTCAAATACCTTTCGACTATTAAAAAGGGCATCAGCCCTTTCTATTTTCAATCGAATGAGCCCTTTCCGAAGTTCCCACGACAACTCCTTCGATACGAAGTGCCCTGGTCTAAACAACAACAACAACAAAAAATAATACATTATACCCACTTCGATCTTTAGTATAAAAATGTCAAGCCTGGCAATCACTTTCGACTATCAAAAAGGGCACTAGGCTTTTTGATATCCAATCGACTGAACCCTTTTGGAAACGACAACGCTTTCTCTAAACACCTTATATGCTCCCAGGGCATAAATTAAAACCCATACCTTAAGGTCTGTTAGGGTGGTTGTCATCCTCTAAAACCAAATTTCCAGAACTTTCAACTACGTTAAACAACATGGCTATCTAAAAATTTTGATCAGATGTGTTTGGGGAAATGGTCGGCGTGAGAGGGGTGGTAGTCGCTCTCCAATCACTTTCAACTATTAAAAATGGCCCTAGCCCTTTCAACTTCCAATCAAATGAGCCCTTTTGAAGTTCCTACGACAAAGCTTTCAATAAAAATCATATATGCCACCAGGCCATAATTTACAACCCTTACCCTGAGTGCTGGGAGGTGTCATTCTAAAACACCTAATTTCATGAACTTTCTACTTCGTTGAACAAAATGGCTATCTGAAAATTTTGATTGGATATGTTTGGAAGAGTGGTGGGCGTGAGAGGGGGGTTAGTTACCCTCCAATCACTTTTGACTATCACAAAGGGCACTAGCCCTCTCAATTTCAAATTGAATGAGCTCCTTTTTAAGTTTCTACGACAACTCAATCTGTAAAAACCTTATATGCGCCAAGGGCAGAACTTAAAACCTTTCCCCTGGGGGCTCTGGGGGGTTTGTCATCCTTAAATACATAATTTCTAGAACTTTCAACTACGTTGAACAAAATGGCTATCTTTAAATTTTGATTGAATGTTTTTGGGGAAATGGTGGGCATAAGAGGGGGGTTAATTAGTCTCCACTCAGTTTCGACTATTAAAAAGGGCAATTTCAATTTCCAATCAAATGAGCCATTTTTGAAATTTCTATAGCAACTTTCTATATAAACTTTATATGCCCCCAGGGAATAACTTACAACCCTTGCACTGAGGGCTCTAATGGTGTTATCATCCTAAAAGACCTAATTTCAAGAACTTTCAAATACGTTGAAAAAAATGCATATCTCAAAATTTGGATTATATGTGTTTGGGGAAATGGTGGGCGTGAAAGGCGGGTTAGTCGCCCTCCAATCACTTTCAACTATTAATAAAAAAGACACTAACCCTTTCAGTTTCCAATTGAATGAGCCCTTTTGAAGTTTCTAGCTTTCAATAAAAACATTATACGCCCCCAGGGCATAACTTATAACCCTTGCCCTGCGGGCTGTGGGGGGGGGAGGGGTTATCATCCTTAAAGACCTAATTTCAAAAACTTTCAACTACGTTGAATAAAATGACTATCGACAATATTGATTGTTTGTGTTTGGAGAAATGATGGGCGGGAGAGGGGGGGTAGTTGCCTTCAAATCACTTTCGACTATTAAAAAGGGCACTATCCCTTTGAATTTCCAATCGAATGAGCCCTTTTTCAATTTTCTACGACAAAGATTTCAATAAAAACCTTATATAACCCAAGGGCATAACTTATAACCCTTGTCCTGAAGACTGTGGGGGAGTGTCCTGCTCAAAGGTATAATTTCCTGAACTTTGAACTGCGTGGAACAAAATAGCTATCTCAAAATCTTTATTGAATGTGTTTGGGGAAATGGTGGGCGTGGAAGGGGTGTTAGTTGCTTTCCAATCACTTTCAACTATTAAAAAGGGCACTAGCAATTTCAATTTTCAATCGAATGAGCCCTTTTTGAAGTTTCTACGACAACACGTTATGTATAGACCTTATAAGCCCCCGGGGCATAATTTACAACCCTTGCCGCTGTGTGGGGGGGGGGCTCTCATCCTCAAAGACCTAATTTCCAGAACTTAAAACTACGTTGAATGAAATGGCTATCTCAAATTTTTGATTAGATGTGTTTGGGGAAAAGGTGGGCGTGAGAGGCGGGTTAGTTACCATCTAATCACTTTCGACTATTCAAAAGGGCACTAGCCATTTGAATTTCCAATCGAATGAGCCTTTTTAAAGTTTCTACGACAACGACTTCTAAAAGAAATCTTATATGCCCCCAGGGCATAACTTAAAACCCTTGCCCTGAGTGCTTGATTGGATGTGTTTCGGGAAATGGTGGGCGTGGAAGGGGTGTTAGTCAACTTCCAATCACTTTCGACTATTAAAAAGGGCACAAGCCACTCGAACTTCCAATTGAATGAGCGCTTTTCGAAGTTTCTGCGACAAAACACTTCGATACGAAGTGCCCTGCTCTAAAGGAAAAAATTAATAAATAATACATTGTGCTAACATCGTTCTTATTTGCTTCCAGGGCATAACTTAAAACCCTTGCCCTGAGGACTATGAGGGAATGTCCTCCTCTATACTTAGTCCCCGTTTCTTGTCTCGTTCTCGAGTGTCCCCGTTCTTTGGATAGACAGCGCGATCGCGCTGCTTATGATTTATGCTACAACTTTCTATATAAACCTTACATGCCCCCAGGGCATAACTTACAACCCTTGCACTGAGGGCTCTGAGGGGGTTATCATCCTAAAAGACCTAATCTCCAGGACATCCTACTACGTGGAACAAAATGGATATCTCGAAATTTTAGTTTGATGTCTTTTGGAAAATGGCGTGCGTGAGAGGGGCGTTAGTCGCTATCCAATCACTTTTAACTGTTAAAAAAGGCACTAGCCTTTTCAATTTCTAATTGAATGGCCCCTTTTGAAGTTTCTACGACAACTCTTTCAATAAAAACTTTATATGCCCCCAGGACATAACTTACAACCCTTGCCCTGAGGGCTGTTGGGGGAGGGGTTTTCATCCTTATAGACCCTAATTTCCAAAACTTTCAACCACGTTGAATAAAATGGCTATCCCAAAATTTTGAGTGGATGTGTCTGAAGAAAAGGTGGGTGTGAGATGGGGGTTACTTGCCCTCTCATCACTTTCGACTATTATAAAGGGCACTAGCTCTTTGAATTTCCAATCGAATTATCCTTTTTTGAAGTTTCTACGACAAAGATTTCAATAAAAAACCTTATATGCCCCCAGGGCATAACTTATAATCCTTGCCCTGAGGGTTGTGGGGGAGTGTCTTACTCAGAAATATGTTTTCTATCGGGAAATCAACTACGCTGAACAAAAAGGCTATCTCAAAATTTTGATTGGACGTGTTTAGGGAAATGATGGGCGTAGGGGGGGGGGTTAGTTGCCCTCCAATCACTTTCGACTATTAAAAAGGGCACTAGCCCTTTGAATTTCCAGTTGAATGAGCATTTTTTGAAGTTTCTACGACAACATCTTCTATAAAAACCTTATATGCCCCCAGGGCATAATCTAAAACCCTTGCCCTGGGGGTTTTGGGGGAGTGTTGTCCTCAAAAATATATTTTTTTATCGGGAAAATCAATTACGCTAAGCAAAATGACTATCTCAAAATTTTAATTTGGTGTATTTGGGGGAATTATTGGCGTTGGGGGGGGGAGGTCCAGTTGCACTCCAATCATTTTTGACCATTGAAAAGGGCACTAGTCCTTCGAATTTAAACTTGAATGAGCCTGTTCTGAAGTTTCTACGACAACGCCTTCTCTAAAAACCTTATATGCCCCCAGGGCATAACTTAAAACAATTGCCCCGAGGGTTGTTGGGGAGTGTCCTTCTCAGAAAACATATTTTCTATGTGGAAATAAACTACGCTGAACAAAATGGCTATCTAAAAATTTCGATTGGATGTGTTTGGGGGAATGATGGGCCCTGCCTATGAAACTGTATACAAACGTATTCGAACCTTTCACAGTTGAATTGAAACTAATGGTCCTACTAGGCATTCTTTTAGCTATTCCGACTTTTCATTTCTTTGACCCTATTCATTTGAGCTATTAAAACTGTAGTAAAAACAACATGTAGGCTTTCCAAAAGATAAAATCCGATTTTAATTTAAATTATTTCACAGTTTGTCACTACTCAAACCAAGAATCTATTTCAAATTTTAATGAGAGAATGAACACCCTTTTGATCATATCAACCGTCGAAATCTGGGAATTAGTAAAGAGAAAAGAGACTTTAAATAGGTAAGGGACTCCAAAATACATTTATATACTATATATAGAATATACTTTAATTTGTACATCGTTGGATTGAAATTAGTGGTAATCCCAAGCATCTTTTTATTCAGATTAATGTGTTAAAACTTTTTTTAAAGAAAAATTAATAGTCATATTAAAACCTAAGAAGACCAGAAATAAAGTCGTAAACAATTCATACTTAAAAAGAACAGAAAGTATTATAAATGAAACTCAAAGAACTAGAACAAGAGGAATCTAATGTACGAAGAATTATTCCAGGGCACACTTCCCCCTCCCCTCCAAGAAATAAATTGGCATCAACTAACTTTTTCCTATTCAGCTCGAAACTTTTAGCCTCAATGCTCAATACTCAGGAACCCCAATACTCATTGAAAAATATATATAAAAAAAATCATTAGTTCCCCCAAAACAGGGCATAGAAAATAATCTTTTCGTGAAAAGGGCCACGAAAAGATTTTTCCCCATCCACTTTGTTTGGAAGGGATGCTATAAAAACTACTGAGGGGATTCGATTGGAAATTCAAAGTTACAGTACCCTTTTAAGGAACAAAAGTGATTGGAACGCAACTAAACTTCCTCCCATGCCCTTTTCTGCTACCTAGACCTCCGTAACTCCAAAATATTGGATCAATATTTTGAGATAATTGTTTTGTTCGGAAACGTTGATAGGTCTAATTAGTATGTCTCCACAGTCAAAATCACCACGAGAGCTCCAGGAACAATATTCTTTATTAAGTAAATAACCTATGGTTCATGGCATGTTTTACAGTAAAAGGCGGCCATGTTAGGTCTTGGCTGTCCGATCAGCTAGGAGCTCCTAGTGATTGTTCACTAAGCCAAGATTTCCAGAGCTTCGAAGAGGACCCGAAATTTTGGTTTTAAGGAGAGTGACAGGTACGTCAAAAGACACTATGTGTATCCATTTCATCAAAATAACATATTTGCAATATCTCGGGAACGATTTGGGGGGTGAAGTTGAAGAATGGCGGGAAAAGGAGAAAAAACTATTCATAAAGATTATGAGGGGGTGTATTTTTAGAGTTTTATTTGACACTAGACTTCGTAGCCCAACCCAGCAGTGCTGATCACCATTCCATGGCCCTTCATCCAGAAAGTGCAATGGGAGGGGCCAGCAATCCTGTACTTTCACACACCCTTCTTGTTTACTTTCTCTAAATTCCTCCGGGTATTCATTAAAAGCTTGGTTGACTCTGGTTGAGCTTACAGTCACACCACTCACCCTTCTTCCAAACCAAATAATCAGCGTCACTAGGACTCGAAGCCTTGTCCTGAATGGTACGAGACTGCAAGTTCAGTGCACCAAGCTAGGGCAGCTTTGCTAAACACTCCGCTAGGACAGCTTCTAGAGAGTTCTAGAGTGTTGCCAAGTGAATTTTAAGTAAGTGAACATAACATAGGCAATAATATCCAGCAGCCAGAACCTTTCATAGGGTTGGTGGCACCCAACTCTATAGCCCTACAGCTTTTGGGTCTTAAAAATAAGACCCAAAAGGCCAAGCTACGGTGCTCCCACCCCGGTTCCGGTTTACCTCAGTCGCCGCCCCCTTTCAACGGTCCTGCCAGCACCATGTCTTTCAGTTTTTATGCAGAAGGATGATCAGGCAGGTTAAAGCAAGGTATTTGAAGCGAATAATTCCTATTGGCTTTCTAGCGTATAGCGATCGGGTTGGGTACTCAAGAGTCTAAGAATCACGCCATTTTTCAAACTCCAGGAGACACGCTTGTATAGGAACGGCGAGACATAAATAGCGTACTTTCATTGTGGTGATGAGATGGGCTGCTGTGTTAAATTGACAGAGTGTAGCGGGTGCACAAGGCTATTCCCCTAGTCATCGTTACAAAGAATAGAGGTGGACTAAAGATAATACCTTGGGAAAACTGACCTGCGCGACGTAAAACTGTCAAGGACAACCTGAATAAAATAACCATTAACAGACTTTTCTACCACACTGACACCCAGCCACAGATTCCCTATGCTTTGGGCTTTTTATAAGTTTTTTATTTCTTATCCCTGTAAGTCACACTCTATATAGAAAAGCTTCAAATTGATATTGACAACCAGAATTAAAGAGGATATACAAATTACAACTGCCCTTTCTTAAAGAATCTTACTGATAATAATTTCTAGCTACTAGCTTTCGTGGATAAAATTTTGACATTTTCTTCCTTTGTTAACTTTACTTGTTTTATTACCGCACCCTAAATATGAGTAGAACACTTTACAGACAGGGTAGTCTCATGATACTACCCATCTACCCACCCATGATATGAGTGGGTAGATACTACCCACCCATGATATGGCAAATAAGGGAACAAAGTGAAAAAGAAGACGTGTTACTAGTTTTTACTATATGGTAAGCCAACCTATCATATGAAGAAAAAACACTAATTAAATACCAAACTATTTTGTTAGACTATGTAGACTATTTTGGACTATTAGACTATTTTAGATTATTTTGAATAGAATGGCTATCTAAAAATTTCTATTAGACGCATTTCGGGACAATACGACGTGTGTGTAGGGTGGAGGGGGTTGATGCCCTCTGATCACTTCGGTTCTTAAAAGAGAGCACTAGAGCGTCTGATTACCAATCCAATGAACCCCTTCGAAGTTTATATGACCACACTTTCTATACAAACCCTATATGTCCCCAGGGCATAACTTACAACCCTTGCCCTTAGGGGGCTGGGGGGATTTGTTTTCCTCAAAGACATAATTTCCAGACCTTTCTGATGGGCTGAACAAAATGGCTATATCAAAATTTGTCCTCTGATCACGTTCGACTAATACAAAAGGCACAAGTATCTCAATTTCCAATCGAATGAGCCTCTTTTGAAGCAGCTACGACAAAACTTCCTGTAAAAACCTTATACGCCCAAGGGCATAACTTACGGCCCTTGTTCTGAGGGCTGTGGGGGGATGGGTGTCATCTTCAAAGAGATAATGTCCAGACCTTTCAACTACGTTGAACAAAAGGGCGGCATCAACATGCTGATCGGAAGTGCTTGGGGAAATGAGGGACGTGGGGGGATTCTTCCTCTAATTACTTTAGACTATCAAAAAGAGCAAAAGCCCTCTCAATTTCCAATCGAAAACGCCCTTTTTGAAGTTTTTACGACATCACTTTCTATAAAAAATATTATATGACCCCAGGGCATAACTTACAACCTTAACCTTGAGGGCTGTGAGGGGTTTGTCATACTCAAAATCCTAATTTTCGGACACTTCAACTACATTCAACAAAATGGCTATATCAAAAAGTTAATCGGAAGTGTTTGGGGCAATGATGGCCATGGGGGGGGGGGACATTCACCATCCGATCACTTTGACTATTAATAAGGGCACTAGCCCTCTCAATTCACAATTGAATGAGTCCTTTTTCAAGTTTCTATATTGTTTTTTTTGTTTTTTATTTTCTAGACCTGGGCACTTCGTATCGAAGTTGTCGTAGAAACTTCGAAAAGGGCTCATTCGATCGGAAATTGGAATGGCTAGTGCCCATTTTAATAGTCGAAAATGGTTGTAAGGCAACTAACACCCCTTCCACGCCCACCATTTCTCCAAACACATCCAATTGAAATTTTGAGATAGCCGTTTTGTTCCACGTAGTTGATTTCCACATAGAAATTATGTTTTTGAGGATGACACTCCCCCCACAGTCCACAAGGCAATGGTTTTGAGTTGTGCCCTGGGAGCATATAAGGTTTTTATAGAAATCTTTGTCATAGAAAATTAAAAAAAAACTCGTTCGATTGGAAATTCAAAGGGCTAGTGCCCTTTTTATAGTTAAAAGTGATTGGAGGGAAACTAACCCCCCTCTCACGCCCACCTTTTCCCCAACACATCCAATCAAAGTTTGAGATAGTCATTTTGTTCAACATAGTTGAAAGTTCTGGAAAATATGTCTTTGAGGATGACAACCCCCCACAGCCCTCAGGGCAAGGGTTGTAAGTTATGCCCTGGGGGCATATAAGGTTTTCATAGAAAGAGTTGTCGTAGAAACTGGAAAAAGGGCTCATTCGATTGGAAATTAAAAGGACTAGTGCCCTTTTAAATAGTCGAAAGTGATTGGAGGGCAATTAGCCCCTCTCACGCCCAAGATTTCCCCAAATACATCCTATCAAAATTTTGAGATATTCATTTTGTTCAACATAGTTGGAAGTTCTGGAAATTAGGTCTTTGAGGATGATAACCCTCTCCCGCACAACCCTCAGGGCAAGGTTCGTAAGTTATGGGGGCATATAAGGTTTTTATAGAAAGTTTTGTCGTAGAAACTTCAATAAGGACTCATTTGATTGGAAATTAAAAGGGGTAGTGCCCTTTTAATAGTCGAAACTGAATGGAGAGCAACTAACCACCCTCTCTCGCCCATCATTTCCCCAAACACATTCAATCAAAGTTTTGAGATAGCCATTGTGTTCAACGTAGTTGAAAGTTCTGGAAATTATGTATTTGAGGAAGAGAAACCCCCCAAGGCAAAGGTAGTAAGTTATTCCCCAGGGGCATATAAGGTTTTTATAGATAGCGTTGTCGTAGAAAGTTCAAAAGGGGCTCATTCAATTGGAAATCGAGAGGGCTAGTGCCCTTTTTAATAGTCGAAAGGGATTGGAGGGTAACTTACCCCCCTCTCACGTCCACCATTTCCCCAAACACATCCAATCAAAATTTTCAGATGGCCATTTTGTTCAACGTAGTTGAAAGTTCTGGAAATTAGCTATATGAGGATGACACTTCCCCAGAGCCCTCAGGGCTAAGGTTGTAAGTTATGCCCTGGGGAGATATAAGGTTTTTATTGAAATCTTTGTCGTAGAAACTTGAAAAAAGGCCAAATCGATTGGAAATTCAAAGGGCTAGTGCCCTTTTTAATAGTCGAAAGTGATTGGAAGGCAACTAGCCCCCCTCTCGCATGTTTATTTTTTAATCAAATTTAAATAAAACACGTCACAGTCAGCGTAAGTAAAATAAAACATTCCAGTGTTCGAACCTTTTTAATAGTCGAAAGTGATTGGAGGGCAACTAACGCCCCTCTCATTCCCACCATTTCCCCAAATACATCCATTTTGTTCAAAATAGTGGAAAGTTCTGGAAGTTAGGTCTTTGCCAGCATTGTCGCCATTGTGTAAACATGATTCTTTACTTAGGCAGCGCTATTGCGCTGCCTATGATAAACTGAAATAGGCAGCATAGAAAAGTCATTAAAAGAAAAACTTAAAAAAAGGACAAAAAAAACTTAAAAAGGACTTCTGCAACACAATTGAAATTACCAGATATAAGCCAGTGTTGTCATTCTTTAAATACAACGAACGGCTAGGTTGGCATTGATGCCTTGCTGAAAGCCCATAGCCAGAAAAAAATAAAGGATGAATTTCGTTAAACTACTCCTTCCTAAAAATTGGCACGTTTTCATGTCAATAGCGAAACTTTGCCGCCAAGTTTTGCCAAATCTGGCGACTGTTCTTTTTTCTATTTCAATGTGAAAACCAAACACATTATGATTAGTTTTTTTTATAATATTAAGTAATTAAATGCTTCTAAAACATCCAGGAATCTCTTCTTCGATATCAGTATATTTGTAACGGTCAATTTATTTTTAAGTCTAATATATAATAAAGTTTCATTGGGATTTTCTTCATTTTAAATTGTAAAAAAAATCATTTCAAATGTAAGAAAATCAAATGAATAAGCAAAACTTTCAGCATATTCTGTCTACACATATTTTAGTTCAGAACTAATTTAACTCTTGCTTTTTTACAGGTATAGTTAGTCAACATTAGGATTTTCCGACAATTCATTCAGTTACATTTTAAAAGACTCCTATTTTCACTCATTCTATTACAAAACCTATTCCTTTCAAATGTATTGAAAAATCAATTGGCCAATCAAAGTTTCCAATTCAAGCAATTGCTATAGTTTTCTGTAAAGGAAAAGTGCATTCTATTACAAAAATCTATTCCTGTCAAACGTATAGAAAAATCAATTGGCAAATCAAAATTTCCAATTCAAGCATTTCCTTTAGTTTTCATTAAAGGAAAAGCGACCCTCTATCTTAAGGCGGGGGAGAAGGGGGGCTGAGGTCTGGCTTTACAAGCTAATTTTGATCGTTTTAAGTTTATAATTTGCTCTTTAATTTTTACAAAGAAATCTTGCCTTTTATTTTGTGTTCACTTATTAATTGGCTTAGGTTTTTGTAGATATGCAAAATACTAACTTTGGCTAATAATTTTTCTTATAAACAGGAGTAATATACAACAGGAGTAATTTATAAATAAATAGTAGGCATTTGGCAGTAGTAGTCGTGGTAGAAACTATCCTGGCTAGGACAACCATATCTGATCATATTGAGAAAATTAGATACGTTAGCCGACTCTGGTGTGTGAAGAAAATTGGATATTATTTGTGGATGGTGTTCTGGATGTCAGAGTACGATGGTTAACAATCAGCAGGTCTCCATGGTTCATCAGGCCACCTACCAATAAGTTGATTATCACTGCCATCCGTGGGCCTGCCCACATAAAGATAAGTTTCTTTTCGTCTCTATCTGATGCTAATTAAATTCTAATTTTATTGATTTTTAAAATTTGTTGTTACCGTTATGGATCCGGCTAATGTTAAAATTGAAGATTTGTTCCTCGCCAAAATTACGGGTTATCCCCTATGGACCGTCCGAATTTTTGAAGTTATGAAGACTAATATCGGAGATAACAAATTTGATGTTTTTTCCTATGGAAGAAACCATGATCATCAGGTCCTGTTAGTTGTGATTTTACTCGGTTTTGACTGCAGTGCTAAGGGAGCGTCAACAAAGAAAACTAAGTACGTCAATCATGCGTTTCTAGAGCTAAACAATCATCCTGATGTTTACCACTTGTTTCTAAGAAAAGGGCAAGGTTCGGTAACGGCTAGCTTAGTCTCAGATCCCACTGCTGATCTACGTAGACTAATAGTGGCTACAGAGAATGAACTTGTGGCTACAAAACAAAATCTAACAAGGAAATCGAGATAAAAATGAACGAAAAGCCGAAAAAATCAACTTTGCAGACTGCAGCCAATTTTAATGCTAAGTTTCCAGTTGTAACAATGGTTTCTGAAATCTATGATGCAGTACATGTTGAGTTTTATCCTAAACTTGAACTGATTGAAAAAACATCTAAAAAAATACATGTCTAAGATTGATCTATTGAACAACCGCATGAAACAGCTTGAGTTCAAGCTATAAGACATTTAGAAGGAGGGTACAGGTAAGTCCCTGCTATTGAACGTTGCGAAACAGATTCCTTTGCAGAGTGTATAGGATACCATGACGCACGTATTATTTGTCATGATGGATCTAACTAATATTAAGGGTTCAGACATAGTTAGTGTTCAGCGATTTAGGAGTTGGAACACATGATGCTCGAAGACCAGATAAAGTTGCCTCTATTCTCGTCTAGATTTAATCATAAGAAATAGATCGCCATGTGTTAAAAGCAAAGAAGAATCTTAGTATCATAGGATTATTTGTAGCTGAGAAGCTTACGATACACAACCGCGATTTTCTGGGTACTTCAAAAAATGAGTCTGAAAATCGCAGTGTGTGGCCGTATTTTTGTGCGCGAAACTGAGACTGCTCCAACCAGGCGTATCTGGTCAATTGATGACCTTTTATAGAGTTTTTTTTAATATTTGTGCTATTTTTGGTTATTTTTCTTCTTTTTTCTCTCTTTTTTTCAAGTGCTATTTCTTGTTCTTGTATATGAAAAAAGATAATGTCTTATCAAAACCGATTTAGTCTTCAGGGTTATTTCTTAAGAGGTATTGCCGGCGATGATGATATACTGGTTGTTGAGCTAAATCCTATGAGAGAGAGTGATTATATTTGGTTGCCGTACATTCATGATATAAATGAAAAGAGTCTACGACTATGTTCTTGGAATGTCCACGTGATTACAAGCCACATGGATATTTTGGAATTGATTGAACAATTTTTTTTTCTTCTTTTGATATTATAGGATTATGTGAAATATTTTTTAGTTCAAACCAGTCTCTCTCGCTGTATTTATTTCTGGGTAATGATCTTTGTGTTAAGAACCGAGTGGTGATGGGTCGAAGTGGTGTTGGATTCCTTATAAAGAATGGGTTGAATTATAATGAAAGGGATGATCTTAGTGTATGGATTGAAGGTAAGGTTGAAGTTTTTTCAATTGAAATTGAACTTGATGGGAGAAAAAATATAATTAGTATGGTCTATAATCCGCCCAGTGCTTACCTGGACGATTTTGTGGGATGCATGAGTTAGCTGATTTCGAAGGTACCCTCTGGAGCTAGTCATTTTGGTATGGGTGATTTTATTTTCAACCTGCTTCATGTGTCTAATCATAATGTTGATTTTTTAGGTTTTATAATATCGAATGAGTGCACCCGCTTGTGAGTGTACCCACGAGGATTATTGGACAGAGCGCAACCTTAATTGATAATATTTTCGTTCGTTCTGCCAATTTGAAGCTTTGTTATGCTGATGTTGTGGCCTTTCCTGATTCTGACCATCTTCCATTGGTGAGTGTTATGAAGTGTCAAGGTTATAAAGACAAGGTTAATGAAAAAAGGGAATCTTCAAAAGTTTGTGGAGGAGGTTAGTGTTATCGATAGAACCCCTGTATTTTCTGAAGGAGAATCCCCTACAAGAGCAATTGATAATCTAATGTCTGTTATTCTACCCATTTATGATAGTGCATGTCCTATTAAGGTAATGAGAGTGAAGAAACAGGAACCCCGTAAGCCATGGATAATGAGTGAAATACTGGAAGAAAAAAAGCTAAGGATTGAGCTTTATCAAAGATATCTAGATGATAAAAGTGATGTTCCGTATGATTTTTTTAAAAAACACTGATTTAGAGAACAAATTACGTGGCAAAGCTATGGCCGAATATTACGATAGAAAGTTTTCGAATTGTAAAAGAAATATGCGAGAAACAATGAAATCTAAGAAATAAAGTAACCAATGGGAATGCTGAAATTGGAAGGAATGAAGTATAACTTGAAGGGTTCGCCCCTGATGATAAGTCTGGAATTGCAAATGAGTTTAGTAATTTTTTCTCCAATATTAGTATTAAAGTGCAAAATAGTGTAAAAAATAGATGTCAACAGGTTCAAGAATACATTATATGTGATAATAGAGGTGAGAGTTTTGAATTAGCCTTTGATCTGTGTACAAGTGATGAACTGCTTAAAATAATAAAATCTCTGAAATCAAATTCTGAGGGAGTGGACGGCTTATCTCTCGGAGCGTTTAAGGCAATAATGCATTGTATTCTACCGTGTCTGCTTTTTATTATAAACCTGTCACTTGAAAAGGGCATTTTTCCTGATCAGCTAAAAGTTGCAAAAGTGATAACACTTCATAAAGGTGGCCCTAAAAAGGAAATTGAGAATTGGAGACCGATTTCGATCCTTCCATTATTTTCGAAATTATTAGAAAAAGTTGTTCATAAACGTCTATATAATTTCCTACAGGCTAATGGTTTGCTGAGTGAGACCCAATTCGAATTTCGCAAAGGGCACTCGACGACGAATGCTTTGCAACAACTTATGGAATCAATCAACAGTGGTAAGGACAGAGGTGAAACACCTTTGTCTATATTTATAGATATTCGCAAAGCATTCGATACAGTTGATTTTCAAGCACTTCTAAGTCGGATGGAGTCGTTAGGGGTCCGCGAAAAGTGCTTAAAGTGGTTGGAAATTTATATAACATGGAGATACCACAAAGCAGTGTTAAATGATGTGGGCTCAGCAGCTTTTCTAGTGACGTGTGGAGTTCCACAAGAATCAGTGTTAGCTTCGCAGCTTTACCTCATCTATGTTGATCTCATGCGTTTTTATTTGAAAGATGTGTGTCTTATCTCGCTAGCTGATGATACCGTTTTAACTGTGCTTGACTCATCTGTGAAGGACCTGGTTCGAAAAGCGAATCTCGTGTTGGAAAGGCTGGAGATTTTAACTTCACTAAGTCTATTGTGTGTAAATGTTCGCAAGACATTTTTAATGACGTTTTGTAAAGTTGGTACACTCTGGATGTGTCTGGCCAGGTAACTTTATGTGGTAATCTAGTTCAGTAAGTTGATCATCTCCGCTACCTTGGTTTTTATCTTGATTGTCATCTGGCATGGAAGTGTAACAGTGACTCAATTTAATAAAAAATTGCCCGCGGGGTAATAATACTTTACCAGCAACAGAACTTTCTCCCACAAAGAAATATCCTAACTTCACGGTATTCGTTGTTTTGTACATTCTTTTCTTACAGTCGCATCCTATGGAGCGCTAACTTCTTATGCAACTATAGAACATTTTATGTTCACCAAAGTAAATCTATTAGAACAATTGATAAGTGTGTCCAAATTATAAATGACACATGTGCTTGTTTTAGATCCCTGAAGCTAAATGTAGGTCAGATAAGAGATTATCAAGCTGCAGTATTTGTGTGTCAGTGTAAGAATGGTTTAACCCCTGATGTTTTTAGAATTTTTTTCAAATTAATAGTGACGTGCATAATTATGGAACTAGGCAAAGTTCTAATATAGTTGTTGATTTGCGTCGTGGTACCAGGTCTTCATTTTCAATGAGACACCTGTGTCCATCAGTATGGAATGAGCTACCATTGAGCATTAGAGCGGTGGATCACGTACCTTAATTTAAAAAAAATCTAAAAGATTTTTTTTGGGGGAAATTTGTTAAATTTTACTTTGGCTGGTAGGTTGGGTTGCGGAGGAAGAGGAGCTGGAGAGGTGAGGGTGGGCTGGGAAGGTAAGGATGGGTACGGGCTAAGGTAAGGTTGGAAGAGCAGTATGGGGGAGGGGAGAGGGAGTTAAGTATTATGAGTGATGGAGATTGGATTTGTTATTATTATTTTTCTTTTATATTTTATTTATCTATTATTATTTTTAATTCATTTATTTATCTATATATTTTTTTCATATATATAGGTTATAGTTTATCAATTTGTGGTTTATTTATAATAGTTTTAATTAAATAGTTGAGGTGATAAGTAAGTAGTTATGTGGACTTTCGAGCGACCGAATACCTACATAGGTTTTTTCCAGCGTGAAAGTGTTGTTTAATTTATTTATTTGTTTGTGAATGTGGATTAATAAACTTATGAACTTAGTTGCACATTGCACAGTTGCCCAGTTTAAGAGCAACAATGGTAGAAGTAGTCATGGTATGAGTAGAAGGGGTAGGAGCAGCAGTGGTAATTTTCACATTGTGGAAAATCAGATACCAGAAACCAAACTTACCATGTCCCCTTTCTTAGACTTGGATGTTTGAGTGTTAAATCACTTATTCAAATCTCAACTTTCAATAGCCACAAAGATATTTCTAAAAATAATACCAAGAATACCAAAAACTTTACTTGCCATCAAATACTAGACAATTTTTCAAAACCAAATTTGACTACGTTCATTCTAAAACTCATTTGAGAGTTTGTGGACTTTTTTTTAGCAGAGATTCAAGACTTTCAGAGCGATGCGTTCTAAAATCTGTGTATATCCTCAGACGACGAGTATATTAAAGTCAAAGCCATCAATGAATCTTCTTTTCGAATTCCGTCCAGTATTTTTTAATAGACTTGGTCAAATTGATCTCTGAACAGCTCAACTGATACTTGAGTAACATTTGGTTGCTCCATTTATTTTGGAAAAGCGATCCAGCACAATCTTAACAACAAAGATTAGCATCTACTGTTTTAGCAAAACAAAATAATGGCTTGATTCCACAAATGATCAAGCGACTACAAACACTAATGCCTGCTTGCTGAAACTAAGGATTCCAACTCTTACCTTATTTACTATTCAAATGCATAAATTTATTCCTGAAGAAGTTGTCATATTGCACACAAAATCATTGTAATGTGTGAGCAAGTAAACAGTCATCAGGCATCTAACAAGAATAATTTCAATCAATAGTGACAATAGAGGCGGACCTGAATAGCCGGTTTCGCCTTGTTCAAACACAGAAAGACACCTTGGCTGGTGGCAGGGAAGAAAAAACCGTAAAGAACTCCCCGAAAATTCACACTGTCAGTGGACTATCATAGATTAATACGTCTATAGTCACACGGCTACTTTTTTGTGCCAGTAGTGCAAGACAAATGATCCTAATGGTTCTTTCACACTCTTAATTAAAAAAAAACTTTCTTTCACTAGAGGTTTTCAAAGAACAGTAAAGAGCTATATAAATCACAGACGAGCAGGAATAAATTCAAATAATAATTCAAGCATAACACGAACATAAATCACTATAAATGAATAAATGAAACTCAAAATGAGCAGAAATTACAAAGAATGTTCAAGTCAAACTGGGTGAAGGGCCATAAAATGGAGATCAACAGCTTTCCGTTCGAAACAGCAAAGTCAAATACCGTATTTTTTACCTTTTTTTTATTACAATACATAGAAGTAGGGTTTATACCTTCTAAGCCTTCTTAAGGCCCGAACGTCACTTTTGCTTTACTGGAAACAATTTTTATTTCGACCTGTGTGTTTTGATTTGCCACGCCATAAAAAAAAGAAAATCGCCATAACAGTCAAGATTACTGAAAAATAAAAGTACAAATGAATGTAGACTGACAGTTTAATATATATTGATATTCATTCCTGAAACCCTGAGCAATTTCGGGTTTATTAACGTTATAAAAAAAAACGGTAAAATGAATTTTGTTTTCAGAAAAGCGCAAATAACCTTCTAGTCTTTAGAAGATTTTTGGGGCATTATCCCTACTCCTGTTTATGGCAGTTACTGAATTTTCTGATCGTTTTAAATTTGAATTGATTGTTTATTGTGCTTTCTGTTCATTTTGGGTTTCATTCAATTATTGATAGCGATTTATGTTCGTTTCAAGCTTGAATTATTACTTGACTTTATTCCTGCTTGTCTGTGGTTTAATGTAGCTCTTCACTTTTCTTTGAAAACTTATTTTGTGGAAAAATTATTTTTTAATTAATTTTTGTTTGTCTTCAATTGACAATGTTATTTTATTGGTTAATAGTAGGAATTTTTCTGGAGTTTTTTTTTTCTGGTTTTCCTATAAAGAATCAAGACTTTGGCTTGCTCTTTATATTTTGAGAAAAATTTTTCGACAAAATTTAATAATAGTTGTACAATAGAATTTTCAAAGGATGGGTACGGGAATTATTATTCAAATAACTAGTTTGTAAATCAGCACAATTTTTTAGCTAAAACTCCATCATATGGCAAACTTAACTATAGACAAATACAGATCGACCATTTCATTATAAGAGCTTTATTGTGTTATATTTTGTTTCAACCACTTATTTGTGTACATAAATCTGTCTTGAGCTCTTTTATTTAAAAAAAAAAATCGATTTTATAGTACAAAAAAAATAATAGTTTGAATCATATCCACATAAAAAGAAGAATATTAAACACTAAGAACCAATAGAACCAAATTTTATACAAACATTGTTTGTCCTTGATAAGCTACCCTTGTCCCCCCAAGTCAAAATTTAGAATCTATTTGATCTCCCCATCCGATATTCCCTCACAGTTTCAGCCGAGTTCCTTAATTGGTTTCACAGTTTCAGCTGAGTCCCTTAGCGTTATCTGAGATATTGCAGATACGCCCTTTCGACAACCTGGATGCACACAATATTTTTTGATTTAGTTAAGCTTCCACTTCAACGTTGCCATTAAAATACAGCTGAATACCTTATCTGTTCCTGAGATGTTGATGATATGCCAATTCTGACAACATGGATGCATATAGTTTCTTTGGATTTAATTTAACACTTCTCTCATTATTCCCTGAAAGTTCTAACTTAATACAGATAAACGTTCTTGAAATACTGCAGATATACCCTTTTGACACCCCTGATTTACACAGTGTCTTTTTATTTAGTTCAACATACCCCTCAACTTACACTGAGAGCTTCAACTTAATACCCTTAGTCGTTCCTGAGTTATTGCATATGTCATTTTGACAGCCATGATGCACATGGTGTCTTTTGATTTGGTTCAATATTCCCTGAAATTTTCAACTTAATACTCTTAGTCACTCCTGAGGTATTACAAGTACGCCTTTTTTACGATATTGATACACATAGTGTCGTTTGTTTATTTTCGGCACCCTCCTGACCATCTCTTAAAATTTCGGTTTAATACCCATAGAAGCTCCTGAGAAATTGCAGATATGTCCTTTGGACAACCTGGATGCACATAGTGTCTTATAATTTAGTTCGACATTTCCCTCAACTTTTCCTCGAAGCTTCAAATTAATAACCCAAAGCTGATCCTGAGTTATTGCATATGTGACATTTTGACAACCATGGTGTACTTGCTGTTTATTGACTTAGTCCAATATTCCCCTCGATATTCCCTGAAAATTTCAACTTAATACCCTTGGCCACTCCTGAGATTTGGCAAAAGCACCTTTTTGACGACCTTGATGCACATAGTGTCTTTGGTTTGATCATCATCCTCATTACCATTCCCTGAAAGTTCCACCTTAATACCACTAGAAGTTCCCAAGATATACACAAAGAAAAGTTTTGTGATGGTCAAATACATAAAATTTGAGCCAATTGAATTCCTAATAGTAGCAACCTGTCCCTTGAAAAAGGGAGAGTCAAGTCCAGGTTACTCACCTACTAGAGTGTCCTCGTAGCATCTATCTATTTATTCAACAACATAAAGCTCCAAAATCTTTTATGTCAGGGTATATATGAATACAATAATGCGAAAAGCAGTGACAACTGGCAGAATATAAACTTCGATTCAATTTAAAATAGAAATTATCCACTATTGTCAAAATTCTAAAAATCAAACAAATCACATGGATTTATCTATAAAAGCACTACAGCACCTAATACATTGTTGAAAACATTTTTCAAAACCTTTATCATCACGATCGTAATATGGATCTCTTATAATCCTATCTCCTTCAGGATCAAACTCACCTAACAATAACAATTTTGCTTTTGAACTTATTGGAGCCAAGGTTTCTAAATCTTCTATATTTTCATCATCCATTCCAAATATATAATCGAAAGTATTAAAATCTTCTATTTTGATTTGTCTTGCTCTGTGGTTTGTTGAAAGATTGTGACTTCCTAGTGTTTTTAGCGCTCGTTTATCAGGTCTGTTTCCAACATGCCAGTCACCAATTGCAGCACTGTCTACCTCCCATTTCTGATCCAGTCCTTTTTCCTTCACCAGGTGATCAAATACTGCTTCAGCAATAGGTGACCGGCATATATTTCCAAGACAGATGAACAAGACTTTCTTTTTATCGATCATTTTCTAAAAAAGAATAAACCAATAAAATATACTTCTACGACTTATATAATTAAAATGGACATAAACAAACATGGAAAAAAATCATCCTTGAGGGAATCTTGACATTTTTTGTGTGGTAAGTTTAATACTTTAAAAATACTCTTTTAGGCCCAAGCATTGGTAGTTTTATGTGCTTAAATGGATTTCTTCACGAATTCTCTGCAAGAATACTAGGGGGAAGGCAGAAATTCTAAATCCCCATAAGAGCAGACTCAAATATATTCTAAGATGATAATACCAAAATTCTTTAAACATTTAAGTTGTATAAAGCACAGAAAAAAAAACATTGGAATTCCTTGCTCAACCTCAGTGGTTGTTAGACGTGTGAAAACTTCTTGGCGCCAAGTTTCCAGGATACGCGATAAAGGTTAAACTTTTTTCAAACAGCCAGGGGCACCAATTTACGACAATTTAGGGAGACCGGCAAAGAGTTCTTTCAATTTTTAGTCTAATGAAGATTCAAGTAAAAGATTTTTTTTTAATATAGAGGGTGGAAATATGAAAATATCTTTCCTCCAGTTCATTGAAACACTTTTGCGCAAAAACCTATGACATCTCTAATCTATTCACGCTTAAATAGCAAGGTAAATCAAATGACACTTTGTGGTACCAGGTAACCAAGAGAGCATATCTTCAATACCCTGTGAACAGCTTGGGAGACCAACTTGATGCTTTCAGGGATTGTTGAGGGGAGGGATGGGGCAAGTGAAATTCGAATCTTGACCTGGGAAGGGGAAGAGGAAAAAGTCTAAAGCTTTTGGTCTCCAATCTGTTTAGATTTCTCGGCGCATTGAGCCTCCATCGGACTAGAATCTATTCCTAATTAAGTAATGACTTAGATGGAATGAAATAATGTCTACTCAGGTTATCAAAATGGCGTGCCTACATTATCTCAGGAACAGCTTCGGAAATTGAGTAAAAATTTCCAGGAGAGTCTGGGGGCCAAGATGACCCTAATTTGACTTGTAGGGATGGGTAGAGGTAAGTCACGTGTATTCAGGTTATCAAAATGACATATTTGAAACATTACATGAATAACATGTGGGGAAAGAAGATCGAGCTAAAATTATAGGAGTGTTGAGGGGAGAGGCAAAGAGACTTTATATTTTATGTTTAGAGGGAGGGGTTTGGGGGGGGGGGGTATCTAATGTGTGAATCCAATTCGCCTAAAAACGTTGGCACTATTAGCACCATTGAAACTTTAAATCTAATCATTGTGAATTAGTAAGGTAAGCCAAAAGACAGCACACATAGTCTATCAAAATAGAGAATTTACAATATATCGGGAACAGCTGAGGGTCGAGTTAAAATTTTAGAGTGTTTGGGGAGGACACGGAGAATTTAAATAATGTTTAGGAAAAGTGATGTGAGCACCGAAATTTTTTTGTTCCTTTAAAAATGGTTCGTTCAAGAAAAAAGCAAGATTTAACACCCAAAAGGGGCTAACTTATTTTTTTCGTCCGTTTCTGATAGGCTTGTAATTTACAGTAGATGTAGATAGGGCAAGGAAAACCTCAGTGCCAACAAGAATATTTTGCACATTGGTAGTAATTACATGTTGCACCAGAAACTGGGCCAACAAATTTTGTTTTTTCAGATTAGCTTAGAATTACAGGGCATGTAGACAAAGACAGCAGGGCTTCAGTAAAGACAAAAGCTGTAGAAAGAATTATTGTATTAATTCCCGATGCCCAAAAGAGGCCCAAATCTGGTGTGTCTATAATTGGCTAGCGACCTACTGGAGATGTATACTGGGCCAAACGTATTTTTAATGTTTTATAAATTTATAAAAAACGTATAACAAATTTTTTAAAGATTTTATTGATTCATGAAACCTCAAGAAGGACGAAACATAACTTTTCTCCAGTTCAGAGTAATTAAACTGGACCAAGGGAAATTTAACAAGGACAATAAATTTTGGTAGGAAAATGTGGTTAATCGACTCTAAGCGAAGAAAATCTGAATTATTTTTACGCTGATCTGTTTAAAATTTTTGACCACGAAAACACCTCAATTTAAGTTTTCAGGACCAAGGAAACCTCAAATAGGACTAAAATTGAGGAAAAAAGTCTGGCTGTTTTGATTTGTGACATTCATTGCTTCTTTTTTTTAAGACAACCAAACTTTGACATGCATTTTTTTTAACAAACAATACGAGAAAAATATAACATAAAAAGGTTCTTTTAATAAAATGGTGGATGAAGACGCTTGTACATTCCAGCATATTAGGATGGACGACCCTATGGACAACGGAACATCACAAAGATTTTCAATCCATATTAAAACAACCAACATTCACTCGAGATTCTAAAGTAAAACAATTCAAAAGCTAATTTTATGAACTGCTGCTGATAAAAAAATTAGACTGAATTTTCCAATATTATAATTCTTAAGTAAAAACACAAAAAAAACATCACAGATATTCCCAATATTAACCGATACTAAAACTATGAAAGTTAAAAATGAGAAGAAATGAATCTAGAAAACATTTTCAAAAACAGAAGTTTTTCAAAGAAAAGTAAACAGCAATGCTAGCAGCCATTCAAACTCCTGGCATTGCTGCCAGAAAAAAGAAAGTAAAACAGTAATTCAAACTCAAAACAGACAGAGTCATCAATGTAGACATGAAACCTAAAACAAGCAAAAATTAAAATAAATATTCACATCAAACATAAAATACACTTGATGAATAAACGAATTCTAAACCAGACAGGAATTCAAATGAATGACCAAGTTGACCTTGAAACGAACAGGGATTAACGCAAAATGAATAAGACTAACGCCTATTAAATCTTCTAAAGGCCAGATCACTATTTTACATTTTAAGCATTTTCTCTTTAATACTTACAACATAGAAAAATAAAAAATGGTGAGACTCCCAGGAATTCATGCTACAATATATTCTAAGTTCTCTCTAGTAATCTTAATTATTACGGCGATTTCTGTTTTTTAGGTTCTTGCTGTTTTGACAAACAAAACCACTCTGCCCAAAATGTAAATTTTTTTCAAACAACATAGATGGCATCTTGCTAGGCGTATTCCCCTCTCCCTCAGAGCATTCCCTTCTGGAAATACCAATAATATAGGCAGAATATATTATAAAGAATATCCCATAGTGTTTGTTTTTACACTTTTTTCTTTTAATTCCTTTTTTGTGTTTTGGGGAGTTGTTATCTTATCGCGGTTAAATAAAACTTAAAGAAAATAATTTCAAAACGTAAAAATTAGCGATAACTATAGAAGGGGTGTTCTGCGGTGAAATTGCACAGAGATAAAAGGCTGGGACTAACAATTACGAGTAATTACTTTCCATGGATTTAGTCTGGTAACAACAATTCCAGTACATAATACCAGTTCACCTCTAGCAATTGGGAATGTGTCTACTAGGCGTAAAGCAGCAGGTTCTCCAGTGCAGTCAAACTGCAAGGCAGAACTAAGCAAATTTAAAATTCCTCCTTGTTCTAGATACCCCAAGAACTCCTTATTCCAAATAAACAAGCTATAGTTTAAGCAAAGAAAAAATTCCTAAAAGCAATCAAACCATGTTTACAAAAAAGTATTGGGCATTGTCCACTAGGGATACATAAGATTTTCTGTTTTAAAGTACCTTTAAGGGCAGGGCCGTATGCAGAGGAACACGGTTGGACCCCCCCCCCCCCCAAAAAAAAAATGTCCAACTTGTACAAAAGTAACAAGAGACACGTAAGCAAATTTTTGCTGCGTTTTAGAAGTCATTTTTTGTAACACCCCCGAACAAAAATACCCCCCCCCAGGACAAAATCCTGGATACTGTCCTATTCAAGTGGCATATTTTTTCGAATTTAATTTAAATAACATGGAGTCGAGCTTTATATTAGAACCCAGCAAATACAAAATTGACAGAACTCCTTGTTCGAAATAAGTAAGCAATAGCTTAAGTAAAGAAAAATATAAAAAAATAAAAGTCATTATACTTTGTTCACAAAAAAGCATCACGTATTTTCCGCTGGGCTTGCATTAGGATTTTTTTCCGCCGGAGGTACCTTTAAAGGCTTACGAAAATCGCTGAAAAAAGCTCGAAGTAACACACGCCAAAAAGCCCGAAGTAGTACAATTTTGGTCAATTTAAAAGGGCAATAGAACATTTAATTTCTTTTTGAGCGATCCTTTTCCCGGTCTTCTAGGACTATGGGTTCGATATGATACCACTTGGGTAAAAAAAAACAAATAAACAAAACGAAACAATAAAAAACAAATATGCTGAATCTGATAGTATGATTTTTATTAAACTCTTGCTTTTTTTAGGGTTTCCCCCTTTTTAACAAAATGAGGCAAAGTTTTTCAGGCTTGTAACGTTTAATGTGAAACATTAAACTTGATGAGCTTCATATCTTTGGTATAAAAAGCCAATCTCTTTGACGCGTTAATTGTAATCAAAATTACTTGTTTTAGAGCTTTGTTTACTATTAGCCCGGGTTACTCCTTACTTACAATACGTTACCACAAACTGTTTGATTATATTCAATATGTTCTACATGCACCTTGAGTATACATAGGATATTACAGAGTTTTTTCTTTTCTTCACTCTTTTTATTTATGTTAATTTTCTCTTGACTGCTAAATTTTACATTAATGGAGAATTTTCCACGTGGGGTATCGCCAAGAAGTAATTTTCCACGGGTGGAAGGGGAATTTCCATGGGGAGGGGGAATATAACAGAGCCCAACACCTAGGCTGTTACCTGGGTTTGAGAGGGAGGGAAACAGCACCACTCTTTTTTCAACTTGATCAGCTTTTTGATGTTACTTTATTTGTTGTGTGGTTGTTGATATTGGGACAAATAAAAACTTACTGTTTGAAATATATTTCATCTTGAGTAAAACACAAATGACAATTTGTGTTTTCTCCTTGTTTCAGGTTTCATCTATGCAAGTAATGTAGTACATATTAATTTTAGATTTGATTGTTCCTTGTGATATATGTTTCTTTAAGGTTCTATTTATCCATTCAAAGTAACTTCTGCTTGTTCTAAGTCTGAATTAAATACTTTATTTCTGCTTCATTTAGGTTTTAATTAGCAATCAACCTTACTTTCTTTGGAGTGCTTTATTATGTGCTATTTCCAAGAACAGGTTTTTCTTCATTTTTTTTCTGCTCAATAATTTAATTATTGAAGTCTAGTTTAAATTTTAAGCAACATTTGAACATCCAGTCAAAATGTTTGGTCATCAGTTTCTGCAACACATTTTTGGATAATGACTTCATTTTAAAACTTACGGTGGATGGAGAGAGGTTTTATGGATTACAAAGACTGAAATTTGCATATTTTTGGTCTTCTATCTGGCCAAAGCCACATTGTACACATCCTTGAACATATATGCATCTTACTTCAACAATTTATGAAAAGTTTTTTCATGCTGTATTACTTTTTGTTGTAAAAGCTGGTAAGTTTTAATAAATGCATTTCAAGATCATTTATTAAAAAAAGTTTGTTTGCTATTATCTTGAAAAGAAAAAAAAGTAGGATATTGTAAGTCAATACAGCCGGGATTGTTCCTAATTTTTCTTCTCTCTTCATTGAAGGTGACCCTGTTAACATGAAACATGGCCTGTAAATTTCAAGCAAACCAGCAAAAAAAAATGTGTTTCTTTTGCACCAAAAATCAACACAGCCAAGTTTTTTGTCTAAAATATGTTGTCCAAAATAAGGTCCTTTTGACTGAATCTCTTTACCCTGAAAACTTTCAAATTAGTTAGAGAAAAATATGCTTGGTCCATTTTGGGGTGCCTCAAATTAATACATTCCATTTTTCATTTTATACTTTCACCTCTTAGTTTTACTTTGTCAATGAAATTGCAAGGTAACTGGAGACAACACTAATTTGGTCTTATTGTGGGCATGAATCAACACCACAAAATTTTTGGCTTCATTGAGGTCTTCTTGAGGAAACCTAGACAAAGGTCAATGGAGGTGAACTGAGATCAAAATACTATGTAAGTTGCAATCCAATCAAAGGAAAAAAGGTTTGCATCACATATTCAAACAACCAAACTTCAAAATTTTGCACTCCACAGGGATTACTGCTTCAAAGAGTGCACTCCGCAAAGATTTAGTGAATGGTTGGCACAAGGTACAAACAATTCTTTAGGATTAAGCTTACAAATCATAGCTTGTACTCCTGAATCTACTCCAGCCATTGTTGAAGTGTTGTCGTAGCCCTGCCCACAGCACACTTCTATATCCAGACCATCTTCTCAATTGCATTTAAGATATTATGTGTAATGTCCAAAGCTCTTTTTCCTGCAAACTGATAGCCTAAAAATTGCTCCTTTACTTCAAGTTTCTTGTTCTCAATGTGTAAGTAACGAATTAACTTCACTCATTTGATCAATGTGCAAGGCATCAGGTGTGCTGTCAAACATTATACTTAAATACTTATATATAAAAATGGTATTTTCAGACAAAATCTGCCAACAAACTTGTAAACTGCCAAATAGCATTACTACTTTGCTACCCCACTTTTACTTTGCCCTAATGAATCATAAGTCCTTTTAGACCAATTTTCGTCACCCCTCCAGGGCTGGCACCTGGGGTGGACCAATCCCCCCTGTACCACCCTTCCTACGCTACTGCTCAAGCCTATAAAGGACAAAATGAATTTTGGCCATTATTAGGCATCACAAAAATAGTTTAAATTTGTTCTTTTCTTCATAAGACTCCACCTGGTCCAAGAACCTAGGAGTGCAATTTTCATATAACTGAAGACATGAAATTTAAGTGTTATTTATTTGGCAACATAAATCTTTTATTTTTTTTGTCTGGAATGATCAAAAAGCGTTCAAAGTCAAGTAAATCCTTTTGTTCTTAGCTTAAAAATATATCTTGACCAATTGAAAGCAATCCTTTGGCCTATTTTTGGGTGAAAAAAATATTTTTTACTTTTTTTTGTGAATTGAAGACCAAAACATGAATATTTTGGCCTTCTCTAATCCTTTTTCAAATGCAAGATTTCAAGTCCCCTTGTCCACCACCCTTCCTGAAAGTTTCAACTTGTCCCACAAGCAATTTCTAAGACATTACCAATACATTATTTTTGCTGGCTGGGTAAATTTGATGTCTTTCAATTTCAATTTAGCTTGCTATTTCATAGTAAAAAAAGTCCCACATAGCAAAACTTTTAGGAAGACTGAATCATTTTTGCAAACACTGCAGCAAAATTGATTTTGCCTGCTATTTTAAGTGGTTGCACTTTTTGTCCAGAACAAACCTGTGTCTAAGATACAACCATCTACCCTAATTAATTTATTTAATCAAAGACACACTTTGTATTTTAAATATATCTTATATTATAATAAAATAAATCACCAAATTTGACAAATGTTACATTAATCACCTTGCAGAAAGATTAAGATACTATTCACTGTTCTTTCTATACAGGATTGCTCCTGTTGCAAGAATGTCCCCCCTTCTTCCTTAATGTCTAGATATAATCCTATGTTAAATACCAACTTTGGTGATCATCTTTGGGATGGCTGGCACTTTGGTTGTGTGGAAATTTAATTTTTTTTGTGAGTAATTTCTTTTGTCAAGGTAGTCTTCAGTAGTTTTAGTTTGTAAAACATAGCTTCAAAATTTTTTGTCTTCATTTAGGTTACCATGCCCTGTAAGTTCCAAGCCTATAAGGAACAAAACACATTTTGGCCCATTTTCAGGCATCACAGAAATAGATTTAGTTTTTTCTTTTCTACAAAGGGGTCCACCTGGCCCAAGAACTTATGAATAATTGTAAATCCATTGAAGAAATGAAATTTAAGACCCTGCTTTTGTGCATTGTTAATCTTATAGCTTTTGGTCTGAGAGGATAAAAAAAACTTTCAAAGTTCAGCAACTCCTTTTGGTCTAGGCTTACCAAATATTATTAGCCTGGCCAATGGAAACAAAATTTTGGGTGAACCAATTGTTTGCCAAGTTTTTACCATGCACGATTGTCCTTTTGACCCTAGGACTTGCATAAACAAGTTTCAGGCTTTCCAGAAAAATTTTGATCATTTTCCGGGCAAAATTTTAGTTTATTTAAAACAAAAATGCTTTGCCCCTCCCAAACCCCCCCCCAAAAAGTATCCTTGTCCAACGTCCTCCCCAAACACCCCCTAAGAGTTTCAACGTGTCCCCGAAGCTATTCCAAAGACATTACAGATATACTATTTAGCTAGATTGGGAACATATGATGTCATTCCATTTCAATTTCAAAGTGAGAAAATAGTTCCACATTTCCTCACGCAGCAAAACTTTTAGAAAGATTGGATCATATTTAGCAATGCTACAGTGAAACGAATTCTACCTGCAATCTGAGTTTCAGGAAAGCTATCAGAATCTTCAGGTCTTACTGCACACCATAATTTACATCGTCTTATGTAAGTAATTGTTAAGTGTGCAAGTTTGCTTTTTTGTTTTTGATGTACTCAACTTCTTTTTGTTCATAGTGGGTAATAAATATGTTATTATTACTATGAGTGGTTGCACTTCTGTCCGGAATATGGCTGTGCTCAAAACACAATTAATTACCAATATTAATTTATTTGACCAAATATACATTTTACATTGGAATTAGACTTTATGTTAGCAGAAAACAAATCAGTAAATTTGAAAGATTTTCAATGAATGAGTTAGCAGAAAGATTAACATACTATTGCTATTGATTAACATATATACTATTGATTAGTATACAGTTGTTTTTTCTAAATATGATGCTTTCTGTTGCAATCATGTCACTCTGGTGTCTAGATATAGGCCTATATTAAATACAAAATTTTCTGATCATCTTTGGGGGTGACTAGCAGTATGTTTATGTAGGGGTTTCATTTTTGTGTTGTTTGAACATTTGAGGCTGATTAATTCAAGCTCCTTTTGTATGTTTCTTACCCATTGTTTGTTTGATGCACTCCTGGGCAGGCTGCCCATTGTGCACGTCTCCTCGATTTCATCAGAGCTTTAGGGGTGAAAGGTGTTCCATGTCAAAATTCAGCTGTTGTACTGTCATGACCAAGGGTCAAACTATTTAAATTGCTATCTGGCTTTTGTCACTGTGGTTAGAGAGGGGTTTTGAAGAGGCTCAAGGCCAAAACCATTAAATTAATGGCAAACTATATTAAACTTTATCTAATGATGTCACATTTGAGCCTCCATATTTACAATTATAGCACAACTGGCTGATATGGCATTTTACACTGATAAGCTTGGCTTGCAATATATACACATACTCATGCATACACAAACCACTAATTTACATGTACAATATTAAAATAATGTGCAATAATATTCATATATACAATTATTTATACATATTACAGCACTAAGTGTAGCTTAGTATCTATAATAAAACAGCCTAATACTTCCATAGATTTTTTCCTGGCCCAAGGTGGTGCCTGTGCATGACCCAGGATACTTCTGAGCGTGAATGCACCAAAATACTTTAGGCAAGCTTTTTTCAGTGGCAATATTTCTTACTTTCTATTGCTTTGATTTGCATTGTTTTAAGATAATGCACTTCTATACTGCCAAGCTAAAATTTTTCCAATATTCTACATAGCCTAGGCCTACCTTAACTTTAACACTGGAAAACAAGAGCTTTACAGCATATTAGTTTGGATCTATCTCCCCTATGCTTTACAGCATATTACTCCCCTATCTCCCATATTTTCACCATCATCAGGACTGAACACTCTAGTTTAATACCAGATCATGAGAAGAAATTTCTTTTGCCAAGGCAGTCTTCAGGTAGCTTAGTTTGTATGGTTTTTTAATGTTATTACTGATCCTTTATTGCTTCTATGAATACTGTTAAATGATGGTTTTTCAAATCAAAGTTTTGGTCAATTCCTATTTACTTTTGTGATTTATGTTTTTGTGGAATAATTAAGTCTGAAGTCTACTAAAAAGAGTAGCACCCTTTTAGGTGCTATTTTAGTGGTTAACCGCCCCCCCCCACCACACTCAGAAGAAAATATTACAAAATCCCAAACATTACTTTAGAAATTCTAAAACACTTACTTATATCAATCCTAAAAGCACTTGATTTTACTTTAATCTCCCCCCCTAATGATTTTCTGAAACAAGCTACACAAATCATAGTAGTACCATAAGATTCCTCATTATATATTGTTTTCTTCCACTGCTGTCCAGTTTTTAAAACTGTTCCAAGTAATATATGTATTAAAATTTTTATTCTGCCTCAGGCAAACTAATTTGTTTTGCAATAAAATCTGCAAAACTCTGTTACATCAAGATATGGTGATATATTACAAGATTGATTAAAAGAGATATAGGCCTATATTATAAGAACCATATCTGAGACCATGGGGGGGGGGGTACATTGTCAGCAGGGGCGGGAGGGTCTTGCCAACCCCAACTGTTTTGTTATTCAGTAAAATTTTCACTGAAGGTGACAATTTTGGCAGAAATTTTGCAAAATTTGCTGAAATTTAGCAAAATTCAGCATAAATTGGGTAGCAACTTTGTAAAATTACAAAGATTACCCCCCCCCCCAATGAAATGAGCATCAGGATGCTCATGATTGTCAGAACAGCAACTATGATGTTTGGAAATAGCCTAAAATAAGGAATCTAATAATACTATTAATATTTTGTTAGCATGCTCCAGAAATTTCATGGAGAATATATAATCTGAGCTACATATTCCCACATTGGAAGGGGGAGGGTGAAGTAAGGTTAAGTGCTTCTAGGAATGATATGAGTAATTATTTTAGAATTTTTAAAAGTAGCTTTCAAAATTTTATAGTGTTTCCTTTAAAAGGAGCCAGCCCAAATAATAGAACCCAATTTTGTTCTCTATTCAGCAACTTCTAAGGATAATTGTTACTACCAAGAAAATCATGTCCCAGCCCTCCTCCTAGTTGGGCCAGAGATAGCACTAGACTATATACAAAATTTTGCTGATTCTTTTTAATTGTCATTACAAACACACTACTTTTTCAGCAAAGTCATTACACAAAATGATACAAACCACCAGAATCAGATAATTGTATATATAGCTAAGGACCATACCAGGTCATGTTATGGGAGGGGATGCAGTTGCCACAGAAACAAACACCATATTTAAAAACAGTGTTGAAGATGGAATCAAACAGTAGCATTCCACTGTAATTAGAAAGTTCAGAAGAGACATTACACAATAAAGTTATTTTGATTTTTTGGTAGGCTATTTACCATTTTGAGATGAGGGGCTTTTTTGCTCTAAGCTATAGGCCTATTAAAATAGTTTCATTAGCAGAGCAAAACTTTCAGGGTTAACTTAGAGTCCAATTTGTGTTCAAGCAAGGTGTTTTTTGCTTTCTCCCCTTCCTTAATTTGAAGGCTTAGAAAACTGTAAAGAATACATATGTTTCTATACCTGTCTTTACATTAGAAAAAGTATTTTTCTGTGATTGTCATCTGAACCTGCTCTTTTGTACTCTAGAGTTTGAAAACATAATTCCAATGATTTGAGAAGGAATTTAAGCCATATTAGGATTTTTTTTTTAATTTAAGAAACATTTTCTAAATTCTTAAAAATCTTACAAATGAGGATTTAGCAAGGCTACATGGCTGAAAACCCTCTCTTTGTGCATCCAATAGAAAATGATGTAACTGCTGTGAAGTATTTGGATACCAGTGCTTCCATTCCACTAAGTAAAAGAAAAGGTAATTATTATGGCACTAGACCTGTCAGGTCCAAACCAGCAGTGCTGATCTCTGTTTAGTGGTCCTTCTGGCAGGAAGTACAATGAGGGGTTGGGGTCAGCCAACCTGTGCTCTTGCACACCTTTCATGCTTACCTTCCCCAGATTTCTCCAGGCACCCATTCAGAGCTGGGTCGACTCTAGCTGAGCTTACAGTCACACCACTGACCCTCATTCCAAACCAAATAACTGGCTACGCCAGGGATCAAACCCACATCCCTTGGACAAAGAATTCTCAACCCAGAGTACGTTCACTTAGCCAGGACGCCCGTTTCACTAATGTGGGAATAAAGTATTTAAGTGCAAAAAAAAGAGGGGAATCATAGTAGGACACAATCCTAAAGTAAATATGTCATCGTTCCTACTTTTTGAACGGGAAATGTTAAAAAAATTAATTGTCAGTGTTTCCACTTCCAATTTTTTCAAATGTCTACAAGGCTGGCGGAAAATCCTTATTTTCAATACCTCAATCCCTAGAAGCTTTCAATTTTCTGATTTCTTTCCAAGTTATAAGTAAAGCCTTACTGTACTTACTTTTAATGAGAGCAGAACATGGTCTGGTAAAACTTCAGAATACCTTAGCTGCCTGAAACAGCTAAACTTTAAATTCAATTTAAAATAAAATGGCAGAAATATCCTCTGCTCTCACCCAAATGTTGACTCATCTATTTTTACCTGCTTTCTCTTATCCATTTGTTCTTATGTGGCAGCCTGATGGATGTGCTGATTTAGTGATTTCCTTCAAGAATTTAGTGTTTTATTCACCCTACGGCAACCCCAAAATAGCCACCTAGGAGGCGGTTCTAGGCGTTTACCCCCCCCCCCCTGGAAAATAGGATTTTCTTAATTTGAAAAAAAAATTGAGATATTTTTAACATGAGCACCACTCAATACACAAACCCGAAATCCAAGCTTATCTTTATGCAAGCACTTCTTATTCAAACGCCTTCAAGGGTAATAACAATAGCGCTGATGTTCAAAGAATAACCCAGTTAGCCAAAGGTAAGACCTGGCGAAATCAAAACACAGCTCTAACACTTGAAGCTACTGATCAGATGAACAATTCCGAATTCCAAAAGCTGGGCACATTTTTGACTCTGAATCACCTCATTTCAACCACTGGACAATCAGAGCAAGTCAAAGCTTTTCTAACAAGGAAAGCAATTACTACACAATACTCGAAATGACTTTCAGAGGGGCTGGAAATTTTTTTTATAATTTAAGTAAAGTTGCTCAGAAAATTTAGGATCTCGGGAGAGGGGGGGCTGACCCAATATGTCTGTGTGTGTGCTCTTTACATCCTAGATAGTCTGGTCTTTAGGAAGAGGCTGGAGTATAGATATAATAGTTCATAGTAAAATATCAAGAATATTTGCAAGATCCCTAAATGAATCTAATTTTTGTGTTTCAGGTGGAAGTCATGGCTGCCATCTCCAGGCCTTTCTGCTTTTTTTGCCGCATTGAATTCATTATCAATGTAGGTTCCATATATTTGTGCTCCATCATTAGCTTTGGTTTTGCATTTATAGACTCTTAGAATAGGTCTAAAGAATGGAAAAATATCAGTTTGATACGATAGTTGTGAAGGACGTAAAATTCCCGTTTAAAAAATACGCTCGTCTTCAAGTTTAAAATACCACGTCTTTTCAGGGGTTTAATTTGCTTCAAATTAATGTTTTCTTTTGAAATACATACCACCTTTTGTTAGAAATTCGTTTTTCTTTAGAATTAGCACAGCCAAACTAAACCAGTTTCTAACCCACCGAATGTGCGAGTGCCATTTTTCCATGGACCATTTCGCATGTGACGAAGTGCATATGACTCCAACTTATACACAATTAAGCGCAAAAAATAAGCTAGGGCTAACCAAATTTTGAACAGATCTCGTACGCGACCTATATCTTTTTTGTTTAATAAGGTACTTAACAGGTAAGGCTGCCGTGAACTCTTCAAAAACCTGTGAATACAGTCGTTGTTCGGTATATTAATCTTGTGCAGGAAAAACGAAAGAATGTACAAAGTTACTCTCACTGAAGGATCGCTCATAATCACAAGCATTTTTGATGCCTTTTGTTTTGCTTCTTGTTTTCCAGCTGAATCACCTTGTCCGTTGTTTGAGAAGAACAGAAGGAAAGGGTTCCAGGATTTGTTTAACAGATATTTTAAAAAAAAGTCATCGCGTACTTAAAGTTTCCAGCTACAACTTGTTTTCGACCTGACAGAGTCCAAATATCCTTTTAGCTCAGCTTGTCTTTTTCGACCGTTTGCTACATCAACTATAAAAAAAAATGTTTGACAACTATTTATCTTCATAGGCATAACAGAGCAAGAGAATGGTTAGCCTAGTTCAGACAAATCTAGCAAATGCTCTTTTAACTACATATCACGACATTTTTCCTCTCCAGTATTAACACTTATTCCTTCAGGCCCTCTTGGAGGTAGCTAAACTCATATTGTACACATTATTTGTGCCATTGATAATAGTTTGAACATTCCTAGATGAGACAGTCATTGCGAAAGATGGATTTTGGTGTTAGGTTTTAAATCATCCCACTGTAACATACATTCACAGCATAATAATTAACAAATAAAAGTTTCAGCTATAGTCAAGTGCTAGGAGAAGCAAAGACTGATGCCTACTAAAACTCCTCGAAAAATATATAATTTGTTTAGACAAACCTAATAAAAAATCTGTTGATACTAAACTGTAAGCATGTTACTTGTCAGATGTTCTCCCTATAATAGAACCATATTAACATAATTCACCTTTGTTGTTTTGAGACTATGGGTCCCATCCAAAACAAATTCTTAGGTATTTGTCTAACTGCTGTATAGTTTGCCGGATTTATCAGGTAACAAGCGAGACACTGCAAAGGTTGTGATGATTTACCATTTTGCAGTAAGGTGGCGCACTAACTTTTCTATTTCCATGAAGAATGGTTGCTTTTACATCTATATAGCCAGCCAAGATGGCTGTACTAAACTGTTTCTGAATTCTTTTATTTGGTTTATTCCTCTGCTTGATAATCTGGTCTTCTTCTTAAATGAAAGCGCCGGAAAGCTGACTGGGGCAAGGCACAGGCTACAGAGAAAAATACCGTCGAGCGTTTGCGTCCTTGAATAATTTGATATGAACTTAATTATTACATTAAAACGTTTTCTTTGATTATTTTGTAAGATAGTGAAGCATTTTCGAGAGAATAGAAGTCTATTAGTTATAAAATGGCACAGTGAAAATTAGCAACCCTGACGACGAAAAACTGGACTGAAAAAAAAAAAAAACTTCAATTATGATTTAAACAGACAGGAACTTGAAAGAGATTTTGAACCTACACACAAATCCCAACACCCAAGACGACAGCAAACACGATCAATAAACCAAAGCGAAGAGTACATGACAATGTAAAACTATAATTATTAAATGAAAGGCATAATAGACTTGGCGCCCAAAAAGCACTCCAAATAAAACAATTTATTTCCAAATTCTTATTATAATTTGATAATCTAAATGAACTGTCTTTAATGAGACTTTACTGCAAGCAATTCCTTTGATAGATGCAGTATCTAATCGTATAATTGAAAATTTATTATGTAAATTAGGGATTGCCTGTATAAAACAGGCATCATTAGTATCATAAAATACTGAAGAGTATTTGAAATAACAAATATGTCATACCAAGTTACTCCTACTTTTTTTTAAACCATCTTTATCCTCCTTCTTACGCCACTTCTTAAGAAACCTATTCAAATTGACATATAAGATATTCGATGATTTTAAATGACAGAAAAATAGAATATAGGCGTTTTTTCATCAGACTTGGAAGATTCTCATGTTTTATTATTGATAAATTTCGTTATAATGTGCTTCTAGGTCGGATTCACAAATACAAACAACTTATTGCAAATGCAGGCACGTCTCCAATATACATCATTGTTAAATTTTTATACTTTAGTATTGAACGCTCAATAGTAGAATTCAGACTTAAATTATAATTAAAAATCATTTGCCCTATAGTGCTTGAGAAGTTGCAAGTAAAAACTTGGTTTTCCTTACATTTCAAATTACTAGGAAGAGTTGATTCACTTCCAACTGATTTAAAACTGGCAATTTAATATTTTCAATAAATCTATTAGTAAACTTTTACGGATAACAATAACCAATTATTATTATTAACCATCTTACAAGACTTACTATAGCTTGATATAAATTTTGATTTAGCTAAAATGCATGTTGCGTTGTATATTAATATTAATTTAGAGTTTGAATTACAAGTTATATTACTTTTCAAACTCTAGAATACTATATCAAACAATTTCGCGATAAATTATTTAAGCATTTAATTACGTTTATTAATGTTGAACTTGCTCTTTTTTGGACATGATTTTTTGGCTATTGGATTGAATTTACTGTTTTGTCCTAGGTGATTGGATGGATGAACAAGGTCTAAACCTTGTTCAAGTGCGGATTTATCTCAGTTACTAAATTAGGAAGACAGTTTTTTTTTCTTTCTTAACCAAATAATTACTTGTAACATACTATTAGCCATACCGTTAGAATTCAATAGTCGGGATAAATCAATCAGAAATGCATTTAAATCAATACATTCTTCCTGTTGTTTTTCCTATTGCCCCCGAAAAGCGTAGTATTATCCAAAACTAAATATACATTACTCATTGACCTCATCAGATGGCTGGGGATATGCTTGTAGACCGCCTCGGTATATAAATATTATTCGACATTAAAACAAGCCAATATTTCAAAAAAGTCCATAAGCAAATTAAGAAAATTTAGCCTTGGGCCTAAAAGTAGATAAATAGGATCGAGATTATACTAATAGAAATTTTAACAATATAAATAGATCCTATACAAAATGCATACAACTGTTTTATCAACTCAGTTTTCAACCCAAACGGAAAAATACGAAATTTTGTGTTATCAAGGACTAGCACGGTAGATTAGGTACGTAACTGCCATTGATGACCAGAAAACTGTGAATATGTACTATAAAGATATCCGTGTGCCAATTTTACAAAATCCTCCTCACTCACCCCTAAAAATCGCCAAGAAGTAATGAACAATTACTGTTTCGAGTTGTTATTTTGTACCAAAAAAATAGCAAATATTCTTCTCTAACAAGGATAAACAAAAAAGGAGACAGCAAGCAATTTCGAGGAAGTTAAACAATCCACAGAATACGACACAGCTGAAAACAATAATTTTTGGACGGAACTTTTAAGACGGTCGTATCTCAGCACTATCAACCACTAGTTAATTGCAGGGATAAAGATAAGCACAACAAGATTGAGATAGCTAAACGGGCCTTTCCTGTCAGCAATATCATTTTTTTTTTATATCAGACTATTTCCAGTTTAATTATACCAGAATTTCAATTTTATCAGTAGATAGAGCATAAGAGCCCACTTCCATATCATGTTGAATCTTAAGCTGAACCAACTGGCCACTTCCACTGTGACAATTAAAAAACATTGAATCTTTTTTTTTCATGCAACCAAAACTTACAGCCCAGCTCTAAATTCGGAGACTTTCCATCGATTGATTTTATCTGTTCCTTCCTGTATCCTAGTTGGTCAAATATTCCCCAAATTCATTAACCCTATTTGTTTCCTGGAAAGATAAAGAAAATCGGAGCCTGCTATGTCAAGGTTGTTTACACTACGTCTTTATGGCGTGTTGGCTGTTCAAATATGTTTCCTCATGTACTCTAGCTGCTTTTTATAAGTGCCTAAATTTTCTCTAATTCATCAACCTTTTTTTTCTTAGCGGAAAAAATTGCGGGAAATCAGGGATTGTTACGTGAAAAATTTTTACGCTAAGACCGTGTCGACTACCCTAATAAGTTTTGTTCTGTGTCCCACTTGATTCTGTAAGCAGCAGTTTTTGGTATTACCCAAAGTCGCTAGCCTTTTTTTTCCTTGCCTGGAAAAATTGCGGGAAATCGAAGCTTGTTACGCACAACATTTTACACTATATTTTTAGGCCGTGCCGACTGGCCTCATATGTTTTGTTCTGTATCCCACTTGGTTATTAGTTTAAGCAGTAGTTGCCGGTTTTCCCCAAGCTCGCTAGGCCTTTTTTCTAATCAGGAAAAAATACAGAAAATCAGAGCTTGTCATGACAATATTGTCCAGGTTGGATTTAAGGCGACCAAAAAACCTTCCTTGCACAAAAGTCCCTAATAACTCTCAAAAACAACTAAAATGCATTTCCCCATTCTACCACCCTCTTGCACGTCACCTATTGAAGTATCAAATCTGCGTTATCACCTATCTTACCGTTACTGTTTAGAAACAGAGTACAGGTACCTTAGAAAGGTGGAAAATGTTGTCCAAAATAAGGTCCTTTTGACTGAATCTCTTTACCCTGAAAACTTTCAAATTAGTTAGAGAAAAATATGCTTGGTCCATTTTGGGGTGCCAATTAATACATTCCATTTTATACTTTCACCTCTTAGTTTTACTTTGTCAATGAAATTGCAAGGTAACTGGAGACAACACTAATTTGGTCTTATTGTGGGCATGAATCAACACCACAAAATTTTTGGCTTCATTGAGGTCTTCTTGAGGAAACCTAGACAAAGGTCAATGGAGGTGAACTGAGATCAAAATACTATGTAAGTTGCAATCCAATCAAAGGAAAAAAGGTTTGCATCACATATTCAAACAACCAAACTTCAAAATTTTGCACTCCACAGGGATTACTGCTTCAAAGAGTGCACTCCGCAAAGATTTAGTGAATGGTTGGCACAAGGTACAAACAATTCTTTAGGATTAAGCTTACAAATCATAGCTTGTACTCCTGAATCTACTCCAGCCATTGTTGAAGTGTTGTCGTAGCCCTGCCCACAGCACACTTCTATATCCAGACCATCTTCTCAATTGCATTTAAGATATTCTGTGTAATATCCACAGCTCTTTTTCCTGCAAACTGATAGCCTAAAAATTGCTCCTTTACTTCAAGTTTCTTGTTCTCAATGTGTAAGTAACGAATTAACTTCACTCATTTGATCAATGTGCAAGGCATCAGGTGTGCTGTCAAACATTATACTTAAATACTTATATATAAAAATGGTATTTTCAGACAAAATCTGCCAACAAACTTGTAAACTGCCAAATAGCATTACTACTTTGCTACCCCACTTTTACTTTGCCCTAATGAATCATAAGTCCTTTTAGACCAATTTTCGTCACCCCTCCAGGGCTGGCACCTGGGGTGGACCAATCCCCCCTGTACCACCCTTCCTACGCTACTGCTCAAGCCTATAAAGGACAAAATGAATTTTGGCCATTATTAGGCATCACAAAAATAGTTTAAATTTGTTCTTTTCTTCATAAGACTCCACCTGGTCCAAGAACCTAGGAGTGCAATTTTCATATAACTGAAGACATGAAATTTAAGTGTTATTTATTTGGCAACATAAATCTTTTATTTTTTTTGTCTGGAATGATCAAAAAGCGTTCAAAGTCAAGTAAATCCTTTTGTTCTTAGCTTAAAAATATATCTTGACCAATTGAAAGCAATCCTTTGGCCTATTTTTGGGTGAAAAAAATATTTTTTACTTTTTTTTGTGAATTGAAGACCAAAACATGAATATTTTGGCCTTCTCTAATCCTTTTTCAAATGCAAGATTTCAAGTCCCCTTGTCCACCACCCTTCCTGAAAGTTTCAACTTGTCCCACAAGCAATTTCTAAGACATTACCAATACATTATTTTTGCTGGCTGGGTAAATTTGATGTCTTTCAATTTCAATTTAGCTTGCTATTTCATAGTAAAAAAAGTCCCACATAGCAAAACTTTTAGGAAGACTGAATCATTTTTGCAAACACTGCAGCAAAATTGATTTTGCCTGCTATTTTAAGTGGTTGCACTTTTTGTCCAGAACAAACCTGTGTCTAAGATACAACCATCTACCCTAATTAATTTATTTAATCAAAGACACACTTTGTATTTTAAATATATCTTATATTATAATAAAATAAATCACCAAATTTGACAAATGTTACATTAATCACCTTGCAGAAAGATTAAGATACTATTCACTGTTCTTTCTATACAGGATTGCTCCTGTTGCAAGAATGTCCCCCCTTCTTCCTTAATGTCTAGATATAATCCTATGTTAAATACCAACTTTGGTGATCATCTTTGGGATGGCTGGCACTTTGGTTGTGTGGAAATTTAATTTTTTTTGTGAGTAATTTCTTTTGTCAAGGTAGTCTTCAGTAGTTTTAGTTTGTAAAACATAGCTTCAAAATTTTTTGTCTTCATTTAGGTTACCATGCCCTGTAAGTTCCAAGCCTATAAGGAACAAAACACATTTTGGCCCATTTTCAGGCATCACAGAAATAGATTTAGTTTTTTCTTTTCTACAAAGGGGTCCACCTGGCCCAAGAACTTATGAATAATTGTAAATCCATTGAAGAAATGAAATTTAAGACCCTGCTTTTGTGCATTGTTAATCTTATAGCTTTTGGTCTGAGAGGATAAAAAAAAAACTTTCAAAGTTCAGCAACTCCTTTTGGTTTAGGCTTACCAAATATTATTAGCCTGGCCAATGGAAACAAAATTTTGGGTGAACCAATTGTTTGCCAAGTTTTTACCATGCACGATTGTCCTTTTGACCCTAGGACTTGCATAAACAAGTTTCAGGCTTTCCAGAAAAAGTTTGATCATTTTCCGGGCAAAATTTTAGTTTATTTAAAACAAAAATGCTTTGCCCCTCCCAAATCCTCCCTCAAAAAGTATCCTTGTCCAACGTCCTCCCCAAACACCCCCTAAGAGTTTCAACGTGTCCCCGAAGCTATTCCAAAGACATTACAGATATACTATTTAGCTAGATTGGGAACATATGATGTCATTCCATTTCAATTTCAAAGTGAGAAAATAGTTCCACATTTCCTCACGCAGCAAAACTTTTAGAAAGATTGGATCATATTTAGCAATGCTACAGTGAAACGAATTCTACCTGCAATCTGAGTTTCAGGAAAGCTATCAGAATCTTCAGGTCTTACTGCACACCATAATTTACATCGTCTTATGTAAGTAATTGTTAAGTGTGCAAGTTTGCTTTTTTGTTTTTGATGTACTCAACTTCTTTTTGTTCATAGTGGGTAATAAATATGTTATTATTACTATGAGTGGTTGCACTTCTGTCCGGAATATGGCTGTGCTCAAAACACAATTAATTACCAATATTAATTTATTTGACCAAATATACATTTTACATTGGAATTAGACTTTATGTTAGCAGAAAACAAATCAGTAAATTTGAAAGATTTTCAATGAATGAGTTAGCAGAAAGATTAACATACTATTGCTATTGATTAACATATATACTATTGATTAGTATACAGTTGTTTTTTCTAAATATGATGCTTTCTGTTGCAATCATGTCACTCCCCCCCCCCTCCTCCCGCGGGTGTCTAGATATAGGCCTATATTAAATACAAAATTTTCTGATCATCTTTGGGGGTGACTAGCAGTATGTTTATGTAGGGGTTTCATTTTTGTGTTGTTTGAACATTTGAGGCTGATTAATTCAAGCTCCTTTTGTATGTTTCTTACCCATTGTTTGTTTGATGCACTCCTGGGCAGGCTGCCCATTGTGCACGTCTCCTCGATTTCATCAGAGCTTTAGGGGTGAAAGGTGTTCCATGTCAAAATTCAGCTGTCGTTCTGTCATGACCAAGGGTTAAATTATTTAAATAGCCATCTGGCTTTTGTCACTGTGATTAGAGAGGGGTTTTGAAGAGTCTCAAGACATAAACCATTAAATCAATGGCACGCTATATTCAACTCCGTCTAAGGATGTCTCATTTGAGCCTCCATATTTACAATTATAACACAACTGGCTGATATGGCATTTTACACTGATAAGCTTGGCTTGCAATATATACACATACTCATGCATACACAAACCACTAATTTACATGTACAATATTAAAATAATGTGCAATAATATTCATATATACAATTATTTATACATATTACAGCACTAAGTGTAGCTTAGTATCTATAATAAAACAGCCTAATACTTCCATAGATTTTTTCCTGGCCCAAGGTGGTGCCTGTGCATGACCCAGGATACTTCTGAGCATGAATGCACCAAAATACTTTAGGCAAGCTTTTTTCAGTGGCAATATTTCTTACTTTCTATTTCTTTGATTTGCATTGTTTTAAGATAATGCACTTCTATACTGCCAAGCTAAAATTTTTCCAATATTCTACATAGCCTAGGCCTACCTTAACTTTAACACTGGAAAACAAGAGCTTTACAGCATATTAGTTTGGATCTATCTCCCCTATGCTTTACAGCATATTACTCCCCTATCTCCCATATTTTCACCATCATCAGGACTGAACACTCTAGTTTAATACCAGATCATGAGAAGAAATTTCTTTTGCCAAGGCAGTCTTCAGGTAGCTTAGTTTGTATGGTTTTTTAATGTTATTACTGATCCTTTATTGCTTCTATGAATACTGTTAAATGATGGTTTTTCAAATCAAAGTTTTGGTCAATTCCTATTTACTTTTGTGATTTATGTTTTTGTGGAATAATTAAGTCTGAAGTCTACTAAAAAGAGTAGCACCCTTTTTGGTGCTTTTTTTGTGGTTAACCGCCCCCCCCCCCACCCCACTCAGAAGAAAATATTATAAAATCCCAAACATTACTTTAGAAATAAAACACTTACTTATATCAATCCTAAAAGCACTTGATTTTACTTTAATCTCCCCCCCCCTAATGATTTTCTGAAACAAGCTACACAAATCATAGTAGTACCATAAGATTCCTCATTATATATTGTTTTCTTCCACTGCTGTCCAGTTTTTAAAACTGTTCCAAGTAATATATGTATTAAAATTTTTATTCTGCCTCAGGCAAACTAATTTGTTTTGAAATAAAATCTGCAAAACTCTGTTACATCAAGATATGGTGATATATTACAAGATTGATTAAAAGATATATAGGCCTATATTATAAGAACCATATCTGAGACCATGGGGGGGGGGTACATTGTCAGCAGGGGCGGGAGGGTCATGCCATCCCCAACTGTTTTGTTATTCAGTAAAATTTTCACTGAAGGTGACAATTTTGGCAGAAATTTTGCAAAATTTGCTAAAATTTAGCAAAATTCTTGATTTCTGCAGAAAATTCAGCATAAATTGGGTAGCAATTTTGTAAAATTACAAAGATTACCCCCCCCCAATGAAATGAGCATCAGGATGCTCATGATTGTCAGAACAGCAACTATGATGTTTGGAAATAGCCTAAAATAAGGAATCTAATAATACTATTAATATTTTGTTAGCATGCTCCAGAAATTTCATGGAGAATATATAATCTGAGCTACATATTCCCACATTGGAAGGGGGAGGGTGAAGTAAGGTTAAGTGCTTCTAGGAATGATATGAGTAATTATTTTAGAATTTTTAAAAGTAGCTTTCAAAATTTTATAGTGTTTCCTTTAAAAGGAGCCAGCCCAAATAATAGAACCCAATTTTGTTCTCTATTCAGCAACTTCTAAGGATAATTGTTACTACCAAGAAAATCATGTCCCAGCCCTCCTCCTAGTTGGGCCAGAGATAGCACTAGACTATATACAAAATTTTGCTGATTCTTTTTAATTGTCATAGGGCTGGAAATTTTTTTTATAATTTAAGTAAAGTTGCTCAGAAAATTTAGGATCTCGGGAGAGGGGGGGGCTGACCCAATATGTCTGTGTGTGTGCTCTTTACATCCTAGATAGTCTGGTCTTTAGGAAGAGGCTGGAGTATAGATATAATAGTTCATAGTAAAATATCAAGAATATTTGCAAGATCCCTAAATGAATCTAATTTTTGTGTTTCAGGTGGAAGTCATGGCTGCCATCTCCAGGCCTTTCTGCTTTTTTTGCCGCATTGAATTCATTATCAATGTAGGTTCCATATATTTGTGCTCCATCATTAGCTTTGGTTTTGCATTTATAGACTGTTAGAATAGGTCTAAAGAATGGAAAAATATCAGTTTGATACGATAGTTGTGAAGTACGTAAAATTCCCGTTTAAAAAATACGCTCGTCTTCAAGTTTAAAATACCACGTCTTTTCAGGGGTTTAATTTGCTTCAAATTAATGTTTTCTTTTGAAATACATACCACCTTTTGTTAGAAATTCGTTTTTCTTTAGAATTAGCACAGCCAAACTAAACCAGTTTCTAACCCACCGAATGTGCGAGTGCCATTTTTCCATGGACCATTTCGCATGTGACGAAGTGCATATGACTCCAACTTATACACAATTAAGCGCAAAAAATAAGCTAGGGCTAACCAAATTTTGAACAGATCTCGTACGCGACCTATATCTTTTTTGTTTAATAAGGTACTTAACAGGTAAGGCTGCCGTGAACTCTTCAAAAACCTGTGAATACAGTCGTTGTTCGGTATATTAATCTTGTGCAGGAAAAACGAAAGAATGTACAAAGTTACTCTCACTGAAGGATCGCTCATAATCACAAGCATTTTTGATGCCTTTTGTTTTGCTTCTTGTTTTCCAGCTGAATCACCTTGTCCGTTGTTTGAGAAGAACAGAAGGAAAGGGTTCCAGGATTTGTTTAACAGATATTTTAAAAAAAAAGTCATCGCGTACTTAAAGTTTCCAGCTACAACTTGTTTTCGACCTGACAGAGTCCAAATATCCTTTTAGCTCAGCTTGTCTTTTTCGACCGTTTGCTACATCAACTATAAAAAAAAATGTTTGACAACTATTTATCTTCATAGGCATAACAGAGCAAGAGAATGGTTAGCCTAGTTCAGACAAATCTAGCAAATGCTCTTTTAACTACATATCACGACATTTTTCCTCTCCGGTATTAACACTTATTCCTTCAGGCCCTCTTGGAGGTAGCTAAACTCATATTGTACACATTATTTGTGCCATTGATAATAGTTTGAACATTCCTAGATGAGACAGTCATTGCGAAAGATGGATTTTGGTGTTAGGTTTTAAATCATCCCACTGTAACATACATTCACAGCATAATAATTAACAAATAAAAGTTTCAGCTATAGTCAAGTGCTAGGAGAAGCAAAGACTGATGCCTACTAAAACTCCTCGAAAAATATATAATTTGTTTAGACAAACCTAATAAAAATCTGTTGATACTAAACTGTAAGCATGTTACTTGTCAGATGTTCTCCCTATAATAGAACCATATTAACATAATTCACCTTTGTTGTTTTGAGACTATGGGTCCCATCCAAAACAAATTCTTAGGTATTTGTCTAACTGCTGTATAGTTTGCCGGATTTATCAGGTAACAAGCGAGACACTGCAAAGGTTGTGATGATTTACCATTTTGCAGTAAGGTGGCGCACTAACTTTTCTATTTCCATGAAGAATGGTTGCTTTTACATCTATATAGCCAGCCAAGATGGCTGTACTAAACTGTTTCTGAATTCTTTTATTCGGTTTATTCCTCTGCTTGATAATCTGGTCTTCTTCTTAAATGAAAGCGCCGGAAAGCTGACTGGGGCAAGGCACAGGCTACAGAGAAAAATACCGTCGAGCGTTTGCGTCCTTGAATAATTTGATATGAACTTAATTATTACATTAAAACGTTTTCTTTGATTATTTTGTAAGATAGTGAAGCATTTTCGAGAGAATAGAAGTCTATAGAGAATACCAGAAGCAAAAGCAAACTTATGCCCGTCTCGTGCCGCACAAACAGACTTAGTAACTCCTTTGTTCCTTTTTTTACAAGTGCTTTTAATAAAATGTAGAGGAGTGTTTTCATGTAAAAATGTTTTCATGTAAAAAAACAGCGCCTTTTAGTGCATTTTTTTTAATGTGTCTATGACAGCTGTTTTCATTAAAATGATTCTGATTCTATTAGTTATAAAATGGCACAGTGAAAATTAGCAACCCTGACGACGAAAAACTGGAGTAAAAAAAAAAACAAAAAAACTTCAATTGTGATTTAAACAGACAGGGACTTGAAAGAGATTTTGAACCTACACACAAATCCCAACACCCAAGACGACAGCAAACACGATCAATAAACCAAAGCGAAGAGTAGATGACAATGTAAAACTGGAATTATTAAATGCAAGGCATAATAGACTTGGCGCCCAAAAAGCACCCCAAATAAAACAATTTATTTCCAAATTCTTATTATAATTTGATAATCTAAATGAACTGTCTTTAATGAGACTTTACTGCAAGCAATTCCTTTGATAGATGCAGTATCTAATCGTATAATTGAAAATTTATTATGTAAATTAGGGATTGCCTGTATAAAGCAAGGCATCATTAGTATCATAAAATACTGAAGAGTATTTCATACCAAATATGTCATACCAAGTTACTCCTACTTTTTTTTAAACCATCTTTATCCTCCTTCTTACGCCACTTCTTAAGAAACCTATTCAAATTGACATATAAGATATTCGATGATTTTAAATGACAGAAAAATAGAATATAGGCGTTTTTTCATCAGACTTGGAAGATTCTCATGTTTTATTATTGATGAATTTCGTTATAACATGCTTCTAGGTCGGATTCACAAATACAAACAACTTATTGCAAATGCAGGCACGTCTCCAATATACATCATTGTTAAATTTTTATACTTTAGTATTGAACGCTCAATAGTAGAATCCAGTCTTAAATTATAATTAAAAATCATTTGCCCTATAGTGCTTGAGAAGTTGCAAGTAAAAACTTGGTTTTCCTTACATTTCAAATTACTAGGAAGAGTTGATTCACTTCCAACTGATTTAAAACTGGCAATTTAATATTTTCAATAAATCTATTAGTAAACTTTTACGGATAACAATAACCAATTATTAGTATTAACCATCTTACAAGACTTACTATAGCTTGATATAAATTTTGATTTAGCTAAAATGCATGTTGCGTTGTATATTAATATTAATTTAGAGTTTGAATTACAAGTTATATTACTTTTCAAACTCTAGAATACTATATCAAACAATTTCGCGATAAATTATTTAAGCATTTAATTACGTTTATTAATGTTAAATTGCTCTCTTTTGGACATGATTTTTTTACTATTGGATTGAATTCATTGTTTTGTCCTAGGTGATTGGATGGATGAACAAGGTCTAAACCTTGTTCAAGTGCGGATTTATCTCAGTTACTAAATTAGGAAGACAGTTTTTTTTTCTTTCTTAACCAAATAATTACTTGTAACATACTATTAGCCATACCGTTAGAATTCAATAGTCGAGATAAATCAATCAGAAATGCATTTAAATCAATACATTCTTCCTGTTGTTTTTCCTATTACCCCCGAAAAGCGTAGTATTATCCAAAACTAAATACACATTACTCATTGACCTCATCAGATGGCTGGGGGTATGCTTGTAGACCGCCTCGGTATATAAATGTTATTCGACATTAAAACAAGCCAATATTTCAAAAAAGTCCATAAGCAAATTAAGAAAATTTAGCCTTGGGCCTAAAAGTAGATAAATACGATCGAGATGATACTAATAGAAATTTTAACAATACAAATAGATCCTATACAAAATACATACAACTGTTTTATCAACTCAGTTTTCAACCCAAAAGGAAAAATACGAAATTTTGTGTTATCAAGGACTAGCACGGTAGATTAGGTACGTAACTGCCGTTGATGACCAGAAAACTGTGAATATGTACTATAAAGATATCCGTGTGCCAAACTTACAAAATCCTCCTCACTCACCCCTAAAAATCGCAAAGAAGTAATGAACAATTACTGTTTCGAGTTGTTATTTTGTACCAAAACATAGCAAATACTTCGTCTCTAACAAGGATAAACAAAAAAGGAGACAGCAAGCAATTTCGAGGAAGTTAAACAATCCACAGAATACGACACAGCTGAAAACAATAATTTTTGGACGGAACTTTTAAGACGGTCGTATCTCAGCCCTATCAACCGCTAGTTAGTTGCAGGGATAAAGATAAGCACAACAAGATAGAGATAGCTAAACGGGCCTTTCCTGTCAGCAATATAATTTTTTTTTATATCAGACTATTTCCAGTTTAATTATACCAGAATTTCAATTTTATCAGTAGATAGGGCATAAGAGCCCACTTCCATAGCATGTTGAATCTTAAGCTGAACCAACTGGCCACTTCCACTGTGGTAATTAAAAAACATTGAATCTTTTTTTTTTAATGCAACCAAAACTTACAGCCCAGCTCTAAATTCGGAGACTTTCCATCGATTGATTTTATCTGTTCCTTCCTGTATCCTGGCTGGTCAAATATTCCCCAAATTCATTAACCCTATTTGTTTCCTGGAAAGATAAAGAAAATCGGAGCCTGCTATGTCAAGGTTGTTTACACTACGTCTTTATGGCGTGTTGGCTGTTCAAATATGTTTCCTCATGTACTCTAGCTACTTTTTATAAGTGCCTAATTTTTCTCTAATTCATCAACCTTTTTTTTTCTTAGCGGAAAAAATTGCGGGAAATCAGGGATTGTTACGTGGAAAAATTTTACGCTAAGACCGTGTCGACTACCCTAATAAGTTTTGTTCTGTGTCCCACTTGATTCTGTAAGCAGCAGTTTTTGGTATTACCCAAAACCGCTAGCCTTTTTTTCATTGTCTGGAAAAATTGCGGAAAATCGAAGCTTGTTACGCACAACATTTTACACTATATTTTTGGGCCGTGCCGACTGGCCTAATATGTTTCGTTCTGTATCCCACTTGGTTATTAGTTTAAGCAGTAGTTGCTGGTTTTCCCCAAGCTCGCTAGGCCTTTTTTCTAATCAGGAAAAAATACAGAAAATCAGAGCTTGTCATGACAATATTGTCCAGGTTGGATTTAAGGCGACCAAAAAACCTTCCTTGCACAAAAGTCCCTAATAACTCTCAAAAACAACTAAAATGCATTTCCCCATTCTACCACCCTCTTGCACGTCACCTATTGAAGTATCAAATCTGCGTTATCACCTATCTTACCGTTACTGTTTAGAAACAGAGTACAGGTACCTTAGAAAGGTGGAAAACGGTGATAGTGTCAACAAAAATAAATCAGCAATGCCATTTAGCGTTTCCTGGCATTTTTTTTTTGCAGGCTCTGCAAACAATGTTCCTTTTTTGAGAAACTGAGATCAGACACTTATTACTACACTATTTTTCCAACTACACTAATTTTGAGCCATCATTACACTGAAAAAAGATAACATACACCTAACACGAAATGGCGTCGGAATTTTTTTTCTTTTTTTGTCAAAACTAGTACCACTTTCCACCCGTGTTAGCTAACAATACTCGTTAGTCTCAAAATATAACAGAACAAGAAAAATCAAAGAGCAGTCGACCCAGGCCGAACTTCCAGTAACCCTAAAGCAATTCAGAATATCATTTACATGTTTAATAAACTGTATTCAAAGATAAAGCACTGACAAAACAGATTCAAGCCCATAGGCATCATGGCCACTGTTCCATTCATATGAATTAGCCAGGACATCAGCACATTAGCTCTTCAATGAAGTTTGCCTAAGATGCTTCATATAGCTACATACATGTAAATTTGTAGAACGAACAGAGGCATCAAGTAAAGAAGCAGATATAAAAAAAACATTAAAAGTTGATAGTTTTAACTAAAATCTTCATCATAGCTACAAGGATTACTTTAGACTTCCATTTAAATTTGGGAAGCTCGTGGCAAATGTTGTTAAACTAGGTTCGGTTTTGCAATAAGAGAAGAAAATAAAAGCTTCAGGCCCTGAACTGTTTTGGCTGATACTAGGGTGTTTTGGGGTTAAAGTAATATACCAGCTACCGACACTTACAAGTATGGTTTCGACTTAAAATAAACTTGACTGACGCATTACGTATACATCATTGTATTTACTGGTTATAAATTTTTTAAGTGTATTCTAGAGTGTTTTGAAAATTTAAAATCACACAGACAATATTGCCATCTAAATTTTAATTGCCCCAAAGCCGACATGATTAGTATCGACCTACTGGCGCCCTCAACACAGCTGATAATTCAGTATTTCAATAGGAAAAGTTAACGTTCTGGTGGTATGCGGCATACCAATAAGCTATTGCTGGTGAGAAGGTACCATGGAGACAACAGGTATATTACCTTAGCTCCCAAAAAAACAATCCAATATTATGCAAAAAACATAAAAAAAATTGATAAATTTAAAACAGGCAGATGAATAGCAGCTTGAGTTCAAAATCTACGATTCTTTTGGGAAGAAGGCTGTCAAACACGTTTTCCATAATGATAAATGACATTGGTGTTGAATTACTACACTGAAAGTCAGACGAAAAGGTGGCTTAATTTTTTTTTCAAATATTGAGCGAGTTTTAAATGTTGCGATTTAATTTAAAATGCTCAGAAGCATAGTCAGAATGGATTGATTTCATTAACCATAACATGTTCAAAGCATTCAAAAACATCAAAATATATTTGTATCCTGAAACTATATTTTCAGTTTAGTCTTCGATGACTTGATAAAATATTTCCTTTTAAACACACTGCAACCAAAAGTACCAAAATCCAGTCATCTCTGGAAATCGGGAAATTCAGAAAAAAAGGAAAAAAAAGAAGCGTTGAACTATCAAACGATAATATCAAATAACTTCTGAGCAATATATAGTTACTAAATTTTTAGAGCCTGCGTGTCAATTTGGTATACTAATGAGTCACAAACTCAAATATATAATTGGATGAAGCATCAAAGACCTATCATAAAATCAATTCAAATAAATGCTTCACAACTTATTCAGTGATAGTCTACCATAGTTCTCCCTCCTTATCTTTTGCTGGTACTTCAATTATTCGAGGTTTATCGATGATTCTAGCTGTTCTGCTCCCTTTCTCCACAATACCAATAATCCAAGCCTGATATCCTTCCTGCTTCTCAATATCTTTGCAGTAGGCTGCAGCTTGTTCACGAGGAAGGGCGATCAGCAATCCACCAGAAGTTTCCGCACTCAAACCTTGCCCCAGTTGGAACATATTACCACAAGCTTTTGCAACGGCAGCCATTTTGGCAATTATTGGTAGATTATGAATAACAAATGCCACTTCATTTTTCTGGTTGGCAGCCAAGTTTTGGGCGTGACCAAGGAGCCCAAACCCAGTGACATCTGTAGCACCATGGGCATTATATTTGTGCATTAGTCGGGCAGCTGAAATAGAAAATATATTGTGATTTTTCGTTAATATTATGTTACTTACAGTCTAGAAAGTCACGAAATATTTTGTATATAATTATAATTCAGTTTCAAGTTTACTGAATAGAAAAGCACGAACTTAGAGATGTTTTTTTTTAAGGATGATCGCTTTTTAAGTAGGTATATTTTACCTTTTTTTCCAGGAACTTTGTCTCAACTTAAAAAAGGAATTAAGACAACATGTTTACATCTGAACCACATATTTGTCTGCTCATATTTGTGCATAGAGACCTCCCCCCTACGCAGAAATTATCGCCTTTCGACGTCTCACTGTATATTGTTTGAGAGCATTGTCGAATGATGTACACTCACGTCTGATAAAAATTTGCTTGTAATCCTATGGGAATTATATATTTCTTTTTAGAGAAAATATATTCCTCTTCAAGAAATAAAGCTTCCTAAGTAGGATTGAAGGGGCCCAAACCTCAATGTATCAACTCATTTTCCTTATATGGAAGGAGTTTTAAGTTGAGAGGACGATGTCTATAGACTCCTGAAAGGTAATTTACTTATTCCATTGATTCAAAAAATTTCATAAATCTCTTTTGCTCTGTTGAATATAAATCACACCCATACTTTCTACATGTATAAAGTCACATGGAAAAAAGGAAAAGAAAGTATTTTCTACCAATTGGTAAGATACCTCTGTCAACATGTGGATTAGCTTAAAAATGAATAAACCAACAATAGTAGTTTTTTTTACTGTTCCTCATTTAATTTATTAGTTCATATTTATGAAATAATAATAAAAAAAAATCACTAAAACAATTAAGCCTGGACACGAGATGATAAAATTTTGAACTTTGGCTTCAGGCTATGTATTTGTTTTTCATTTTTTGTTCGAAAGGGAAAAAGAGTGGCAAAACAAACGGATATTTGTCGAGACCACAGAACCCGAAGGAACAAATTTTAAAAGCCTTCTTTTTACCACCAGGGCCAAAGTTTACTTACACGCCAGGCTGAACATTCATCTGATTAAAAGGCTTTTTTCCCTGTTCTTTGCTTTTCCCGGCTTTGGTGAATATTTGCAATATATTCTATTTGAGCTCAACAATCTAGCCGCAGGGCCTTCAGTTTTATTTCATTTGTATTTCCATTGTTTTAAATTTGAGTGGTTTATATGTATATTATATTTTTATATACAAGGTTGAGAGACTGAAATTTGGCAAGGTCTCCATTATTATTATTTCTTTTTGTATATTTGGTTTTTTCTTTTTCTTTTTTTGGTAAATGGTATTTCCAAACTTAACTCTCTTAGTTCAAGGTTCAAATTGAGTGTGTGGTTCCTATATAAATAAGTCCTCACTGTTTAAAGGAAAAGTGTATAAATGAACAAATACCAATCCTATTAAGCCGAGCCATGGAGTCCATCGCCCTCAAATAAGCTTTTCGAACATCTTCTTCCGATACACAGAGCTTGATCCTGTTCCATCGTTCTGGAATGTCTAACCATTGATGAGCATTAACTGCTACTTGGGTTCCTAGAGGCTTTGTTAATACCAGGACGTCACCAACCATTGCATTATCAGGCCTAGAAAAGGAATTTAAGCATCGATGCTTAATTTTGCTTTTAAAATTTCGTTAATTCTGTGAACCATTTTGTTGAAAATCCTGTAATTTTGCTGAATATGACATTACTTTGACAAAGAATTATCAGCCAAAAATATGCTAAAATTAAGTTAATTCTGCAAGTTAATGTGATCCCTCCTAAAAAAAAGTAGTCTAAGTTTTGATAATTGACACGCTTTAATAGGGCACGTTTCGTGACTAGCTTCTAGGGCACGCTACGTGCGTAGCTGCTAAAGCACGGAACATATAGATGAGCTTAAAGATATACATAATATACTTACCGATGTCTTTATAATCATGCATCAGAACAAGATAATTTTTCTTCATCATGATTAGTCTTGGAAGAAAAACTGACAGTGCAGCTTGCAAAGAATAAATACGCAGTATCAATGCTTGCAGTATCTCTAAATTCCTAAGCTTCCCAAAAAACCCTCATATTCTCCAAAATTTGACAAAAATTAACCCTCATCAGAACATGAAAATTCAATATCAGTCGAAAGTTTTGACCAATAGATATTTTGAAGGAGATCTCGGAAAACCCTACTTTGTTTCGGGGAATCGAGGGATAGTCAAAAGTGTTTATTTTGTCTAAGTTTTAGGAAAATACTCTAGCTCAAACGTATAAACGTTCAAGACTTGGGGTAACTCAATACCAGTAAGCACAAGTAATCATAATAATAAAGAATATGAAGTGTTTACGGATTCAGTAATCGTTCATTCCTAAGTAGCAGGTTAACTAAAACTCAGTCAAATTCTTGAACGGACGGGAGCAGAGAGCCTCTTTCTTTTTCTTTTTTATAAACACTAATGAAAAACCATAGGAATTTAAGGGTTATGATAAAAGCATTTTAGCATTAGACAAAACTTGTTTATATTTCTGTACTTGAAAATGATGATGAAAAACAAAATGAAATATAAGCTGTAACAATAATAATAATAGTAAGAATAGTAAGATCAATAATACAAAGAACAATAATCGAAAGATTAATAGCAAGCCGAAAATGAGAGAAAGCGAAGCAAATTCTTGTAGCCAAACAACATATTATTCATGATCTAAAAGACTACTGAGAAATAAAAAGGATAAAAACAAATACATCAACAAACAAATTTAACTAGACAAATACCTAACAGAATAAGATTTCGGAGTTTCTTTTCGTCACCCCGTGGAGAGAAGATATATACATGCATCAGTTTTAAAAATAAAAAGAGAGAGATTTCAACCATGTAAAACGTCATCTTGAAGAATTAAATTTTTTGTCTTCAATACTAATTTCCTTCAAGATATTAATGCCTATGAACTTGGCAATACGAATTCCATACAAAACCAACTTTTTTCATACAAAATCAACGGCTTTTACAGTAATATTCAAAGTTATTACTCTTTATGGTTTACTTTTTTCCTATAGCATATCACTTTAAATGGTTACTTTAAAAGTGAGTAATAGTCAAATCAATATAAAAGGGTGCTTGATGGTTGCTTAGGCCAATCAATTGATGAGATCAGCTTCATTGTTACTCTATCTGAAGTTACTGAGTGCATTTCTAAGCTACAAAAGAAAACTTTTCGTGGTGTTAATGGCCTCTGTGCAAAGCATCTAAGATGTCGGTCCCCTTTGCTGATTGAGCATCTGACCTTACTCTTTCAGATTATATTCTGTTGTCGCATGGTACCTGTTTTTATCAGTACTGGAGTAATAACCCCGGTATCAAAAAGGAGAAAGCCCTCGGACCAATGTTCTTCTTTTAGACCAATTACGGTGTCACCGGTTTTGTGCAAAGTTTTTGAGTTACTAATTATTGACAAGATATCTGATAAGCATTATAGACCGGATAACCATTCCAGCTTCAAGAAAGGAGTAGGCCGCGACCATGCTCACCATTTGACAGCTAATTTACTTCTACATACTAATAAAAATAATGAGATCTTATATTTTGATAGCTTAGACGTGTCTAGAGCTTTCTACATGGGTGTACATCCACATATCTTATTGACTGCTTATAAGCGTGGAGTTAATATTCTATCATCAATACGTGATACGCATAAAAAGCTAAATACCAGAATAAAGGTCACCATCTCACCTGGTACGGTGGAACTTACTCCTTCAATTCCAGTAAAAAAGGGTATAAGACAGGCTTACTCCTTCAATTCCAGTAAAAAAGGGTATAAGACAGGGCACTGTTACTTCGTTGCCCCTGTAATTGTGCCACAACAGAACGTTCTAACTAGACCCCGGCGCCGCGCCAATGAGGGAAGACCGGCGGCAGTGAGGCCAAAACAGCGCGCCGCCGGCGCGATCAATGTTGACCGCAAACATTAATGTTTTCATCAGTCTTTCGCAAATCACAGCTTAAATTTACAACAGATTCGAGCCTATTCATGAGTTCAAAAATTCGCAAGTCGCTGGCTGGAAACTGGTCTTCTTCGTTATTCATTAAGAAAAGTAGAAATCTGGTAGAAACGAAATGGCTGTGGCGTTTCAGAACCCTTGCATAATACGAGTAGTTCAATTCAATTTATTTAAATAAAAACAAGATGAAACATAACACCAATAATAATATGGATCCTGGAAGCGAACTTGTTGAGGACCATAACAACAAAAAATTGAAAATGAACAAGAGAAAAAGAAGAAGAAAAAAACAGAAAAAAAGAGAAAACACGGGTAAATTAAATCAAATTGATTAAAAATTTAGAGATTTATAATATCAAAGTTTAATAACATTGTTATACAGCGTGCGAAAACTTGTGGATAGTTCGATACTGGAGGGTATCAATCGCTGGGCGGAGCTAGAGACACATTTGGGGACAATAAAGGAAAGGTTGGATGAACGGAGACATAGTCATTCAGAATTATTGCAATTAAAATAAGATAATAATTGGGAAGGAAGGTTTTTATGGTAAGCGGAGTATGAAAGGGATAAATTTAATTTTTTAATAATTTGTTCAAAAGGAATAATACCAAAATCGGAGAACAAGTCCTGAGTGGGATATAGTCGGGGCAGCCGAAAAACTGCTTTGATGGCATGGTATTCGGGCAGTTTTTAATTTATTGGTAGCTGAGGGATAAGTGTTTCCCCAAACAGATCCGCACTATGAGATATATGGCTAAATAAAAGAGTAATAAAGGGTGACAAGGATATCAGGGAGAAGAAAATTATTCACACGATTAATCATACTTACCTGTCGCAAAATTATGGCTCTGATGCAGGATACATGAGTTGCAAATGATAGGGAGGAGTCTATGTGGACACCATGAAAATTGGCAACTTCGACCTGTGGGAGGAGATTGGTGGAATATTTTAGGCCGAGTGCTTGCTGAGCTTCATTTTTTTTTTGTATGGGGTTCGAAATAATACAACCTGACTTTTCTTGCTGTTAATGGTCATGCAGTTAACGAGAGACCATTCCTGTACTCTATTCAGAAGAATTTGAGCAGAGGTGACGACGGATGGTAAATTAGGGCCGGTGATGAAAAAGTTGGTAGGCCTATCGTCAGCAAAAAGTACTGGGTGCACTGATGGACCCAGGCCTGTAACCAAATCATTAATATAAAGGAGAAAAAGTATTGGACCAAGAACATAGCCCTGCGGGACGCCCCTCCGGACAGGTAGGGGATACGAGGTCATGCCGCCCAGACTCTCACTCTGTACTCTACCAGAGAGATAGGAGTCGAACCATGAGAGAGGAATTCCACGAATCCCTATGTTCTTGAGTTTACTTAATAAAACACTGTGATCAACCATGTCAAAGGCCTTAGAAAAATCCAGAAATAAGCCAATTACAGTATTTTTAAGGTCAAGTTGGGAACGGATAAACTGTGTGGCTAAAGTATCTATTAGCTATGTATTCTTGGCATAAATAATCATCAAAATTAGTAGTTTTTTTTTTCATCGACCATTACTGCATACAAAACTTCAAATACCATATCACAAAATTCGTCAGTTATCTGTGTAAAAACTTTGAACTTAGAAGCTTAATTTTTTCATAATGCCCTTTGCCTATATCTGTTCTGTCACCTTTAAAACAGTTGAAATGGGCGACTTTGATATTGGTTGTTTTTTTTGCTCTTTTGGATTCCTAAAAAGCCTTCTTGTATTAATAACTGGTTTTGAATAAATGTTTAAAAAAGATGCATTTAAAGTTTTTTTGGCTTCTTTATAAAATATATGTCAAGTAGGCTAAGGCTGAACTGCTGCTTTTTTATAGCTTTTGGCTGCTCTTTTGGATATTATTCATTTTTTCTTTTGGGGATTCATTCCAATTTATAAAATCAAAAATACCTTTTAGCAGCCAAATTATAAACTGTATATAAAAGGAGTATATTCAACAAGCTGAAAAATAAATGGTGAAGACTTCACATGAGAACACTTCAATTACAAAAAAACAAAAAACACTTAATGGTTCATTCGGTATGAAGAAAAATGAAGTGCCAGCCATTTTTTAGGTAAAAAGTGAAAAGCTCATCCGTTTTAAATGTAATTAAATGAAATAATATTCAGACTGAAGTAGCTCCAGGAAGATTTTGAGATTTTCTTCCTAGTTCGTCACTTTTAATCCAAGCAAAATGTTAGGACACTTAGTATCAGTTATTGAGTTTAAGCTTTGATTTCCAAACGCTCAAAAAAAATTACCAAATTTAAGAAAGTCGCAACAATAAGTCACCTGTGGTCAAAATAGTCATAGACTCCTCTTTGATCCCCACCCAGGTTCAAAGCTTCTGCTATGGTGATATCCATGGAAATCTCCAAAGAGTTTCTTTTTAAAATAGGTTTCAAGCGTAGTTAGGGGTATTTAGCCTTTTTTGCTTTCCTTCAAAGCTTTGAAAAAAGTGCTATAATATTCCAAATGTTACATTTATTTTTATTTGTGCATATTTTTGGTTATCATTTGTGGGGTGATCAAATTTTTTAAACCACTGTAGATACGTAAGAACGTTGCAACATCTAGTACCCTGAGGTCATAAGACTGTCAAAGACTCCTCCTTGAACGAAAGCTTTTATTATGACCTGGCCTTTTAATGTAACTTGGGCACTGGACCAAGGGCCCCATTGTCACTCGAGCGCAACATTAGGTGTGATATCGATATCGCTCTCGTCACACCAATTCGTTTTAGTATGAATCTGCCTGGTACTTATGAATGAATGTTTTCAAAGTAAACCCGTTTCATCAATAAGAAAAAAAAACGGGTTGGAGAAATGCGTCCCTTTCCCTTCGAACGATACAACTACACAAGTTTTGTATTAAATATAACTCACGAAAATCTTGTTAATTTTTGTCAACTTTTTGGCATCCCTGCTTTCAATAAAAAAAAGATCATGGTACTATCACTTAAATATAATAACTCCCTATGCCCCCCTCTCTGAATACCAATCTTGATAGGATACCGTCTCTGCTTTAAAAAAAAAAAAAATTAATTAACTTATTGGAATTCCTGCTTTAAAAAAATCAAAGTTTTATCATTTAAATTTGTTAGCTCACTACCCCCCCCCCCTCTGGATACCACCTTGATAGGATACCGTCTCTGCTTTAAATAAAAAAAAATAACTTTTTGGCATCCCTGCTTTCAATAAAAAAATTAAGACATATTATCATTTACATGTAATATCCCCCTACCCCCCCCCCCTTCTGGATACCACCTTGATAGGATACCGTCTCAGCTTTACATTAGAAAAACAATTTACTTAATAATTAACTAGGTCACTATATGATTCAAACCAACACGCAAAATAACATCTTAGTGTTCCTTGAAAAAAATTGAGGGTATGAGTAAAGGGGTACAAAGACAACAACAAAAATGTCGAAATTATTCAGATATACCTCAAATTATTGAAAAACTGAGTCATAGATTCGCCGTGGCATTCAATAAGATCCAAAGAATCTAATTAAAAGGGAGCACACACAAAAACCAAATTAGACCAGTAGTCTATGAGATATCGCAAAATACCCAAGACAATGAATAAAGTCCCAATGGGGGGTCCTGGGTCTATCAAATATTTCAATGGTTTCCCAAGGAATTTGATATCATTTTCTTCTGTCTCCACTTTAAATGAAAAAAATAATTATCTTTTTGACATCCCTGCTTCCAATTAAAACAAAATGAGGTATTATCATGTAAAAATGATAGCCTCCTATCCCCCCCCCCCCTATAGGCAATATTTACTATTTATTTATGAATCCTGTTTGTGGGGTAACTTCCGTTTCAATCTTTAATTCTCTAACCTTGTACATAGCTTAGTCTATTGCTAAATTTTGTCTCAATAAAAGGTTGTTTTTTTTGGCGGGGGGGGGGGGGGGGTGGTAAAAATGTTTCAGAAAGAAGATTGTATTTTCTATCAGGCGTTCAAAAATTGAGTATTAAGCATTAAGAAAATCTTATCTAAAAACAGCAAAAGAAAAAAAAATTCTGAAAAATTACAATTCAGCTGTATAAACAATCTGTCGGCTGTCAATTTCAAAATCCAACTGAAGGCTGAAGCTGTATAGTAGTGAATGCGTTCTATATCAACTTGAAAATAAAATTCTTGACTACGAATGATGTAAGAAATAGTCATTGGGAAACTGCATTCGAAATGATTTAAACTCATTTAATAAAGACGATACTTTTTTTTGTCAACATTTGAAGAACTGTGTATATTGCAATATTTGCAATTGCATATTGCATCTGTCTGGTTTTTATGCAAAGTAACAAAGAGACGAAAATTAACGAATAAGAGAGTAGTGAAGAATTATGGTATGCAAAGTAATATTTGGCAGGGAAAGTCACCAGTGATAAATCGCTAGGAGTGGCACGGTGATTGCGTGATTTTCGGGGAATTAAATTTTTTTTCGGGGTGACGCAGATTTTCGTGGAAATACCTGAAAATTCTGGGATAGTGCAAGCCCTGCTTGACTTCTAATCAGGAAAATCAAAATACTAAACCACACGAGAAGAAAAAGCTCCGACTTTGCGGTTGACGCAATAAAGAATTGCCGCAAAATTAATTTAAAGTCGACCAAAAGCCGCCGCCTCTACCGGCGGCGTTGCGACACTTCGGTGGCGGTCGACCGAGCCTCTCATCGGCGGCGTTCGGTCGATCCTCCGGCGCGGCGTCGGGGTCTAGTTCTAACCATATGTATATTTAAAAGTATTAATATTTCGCTAGCTAACTATGCGGATGACATCTTTGATATTAGTAGAACAGCATTTGGAATTAAGAAAACTTTTCGAATTCTCGATAGGAAGTATAAACGTATTGGTCTTTAAATAATGAGAATAACACCGAGTTCCTGTTGTTCAATCACCGCTCAGATTGCCCAAAAAATGTTCAGTTGGGTGAACATGTTACTAAAGCCCAAGATACACTGACGTATCTTGGTGTACGGATTGGGTCAAATCTTCACGCCATGCGTCAATTTCTGAAAGATTTTTTTGCCAGAAAATCTAGGAATGTTTATGGTTTACTAGTTGCATTAAAGTTAAAATTTAACCGCCGTATCTTAGCTAGCGTTTATAATGCATTTGTTGTTCCGCATCTGCTCGCCCTTGCACCATTTTGGTCTCTCCTTACTGCTTCAGATATTAAGGATATACGGAAGTGTTTCTACAAGTCTGCGAATGTGGCTTTACTTGATAGTTTAGCCACCGATTTAGCCTGGTATTGTTTAAGCACTTTCGCGAAATGTCACTTTGTTTTAAGACAAATTTCATTTATCAAACCTTGCCGTGGCATACCACACTCCTTCCAGACACGAAACCAGAGTTTCGATTTAGCGCAAGAATCAACGAGGTCAGGGTTATCGGACCAACCATGCTTCTCAGTGCAGACGTACTCTTCGTATGGGTACACTAGCACGCTCGGCAGCACGTAGAACGTGAAGGATCTCAGCACAATATATATTCAGCAAGGTTTGCTTCTCTGCAAAGGTTAGGTAAAATTGCGTCAACAATTGTTTTATGCCTTTTTGTTACGTTTCTACCGAGTCAGGAAAAAAATCTCGGGGAGAGGGGGGGGGATGGGGTCAAAGACGGTGATTGCCCTGGTTATAGTCTTTCACAGACGGCATTCTCAACCACACAGAAAGTGCACAGGAAACGTTTTTTTTATATCTATATTCTGCCGCGGCTACTATAAGCTAATCATGCCTGCCATGATGCCTGTCTTCAAGTTTAGCGGTTACCTTTCCTCCTTTTTAGAGCTTCCAGAAAACAGTATAGGTAGCTTAAAAGACAGGAAATTGACACTACTTAAAAAAAAAAACACAGTCGTTAAGTTTGAAAAAAAAACTCCGAACGCTAGATGGTGTTGGTCATTTTTCTTCGACAATGACGTCAGTTTCCACTCTTACAAGATACTTCTTTGGCTTTCACGGTGGTCTTCTTACATGAAATCAGCAATAGCATGCTAATCTGGAAATTCTTATTCGTCTCTTTTCAGTTTTTGGCCAATTTCGTAGAACCTAGCATACATTGTCGTGAAATATCCAAGCATCTCTACCATGATATATATACTGAGAATCCATTGGTTTCACACTGTCTAAAGTACCACTATTAAGCTGGTTTACTTTAAAAGTCTGTAACAGCTTAAACTTGATGATGACTGATTAATTTGGCAGGCATTTTCCTTCTTTCGTTAAGTAGATTATGTTACAGAATGGCAATATAAAACCGCTATTGATTTGAACAATTTTTGCTAGTTGGAAATAGTGTTTGGACCTTTGTGAAGAGAAAGTAGTGGCAACTATGTTAATATTTTGAAGTTACCTTCGATATGATGATTTTCATATTCAGCCGTTAAATTATGGGGTTCCGCAAGGTTCAATTTTGGGCTATCTATTATTCATAATATTCATCAAAGGCTTAATTGTACCAATAAAGCTTCCAGAGCGGTGTTACAAAATTTGTTGCAAGGGGGAAGATGAACCACCAATACTTGAATACGATTTGCTCCAAGTACCTGTCGACGACACCCTTGTTGTAAGCACGGATACAAACAACATCACTTACTAATCACTTACCATGTCAACTAACAGATATTATGGTTCAAACGTATATGTGGATGGATCCTAATCTTATGTATATTAAGACTAAAGAATGCATGCGCTATTTCATACAGGTTACGCACAGGTAAAGGTTTTACAAATTTCAGTAGAGCTGAGACAACAAGAGGGTTAATTTTTAGACCTGACGATCGTAATGTCAAGTATCTAGGTGTGGTATTAGAACAGAAACTTTCTTTTAAAGACCATATCTATTGGAAATAATTGTAAAACTGAGTGAACCTGAAAAAAAAAACTAATTGAAAACAACATTTTTGAATAGAAAATTAAAGTACGATGGATCTCAAAATGAAAAGAATATTTACCCCCTACATGTATCTTAGATCTGTTCACAATTAGAAAATTTGAATTTTGAAAAAAAAATCACAATTAGCAATTTTGAAAGAAAAAAAATTTAAAAAACACCACAAAAATTTGTTTATACCCATTTTTATTTCGTTTTTACGAGCCGGATAAACATTTCAGGGTGGGGGGTCAATTTACTTCTATTTATCCTCATTTCTGCTGCTTACCTGAATATTTCAACTCACTTTGAAATTTTGTGTAAACCAAGTTATATCCACGTAAATAGAAGAATCGGTTCGAACAGTTTCATTTCTAGAACACGTAACTGCTGAAACCATCTTCCAGAAGATGTTGTATGTTCTGAAACTTTTTGAAAAATTCAGCACTCATTGCCTAGTACTAAGATTTACATATATACCAGTGTGAATATGAGAAAAACAGGTTTAGTTATGAAACATAAACTGTTGATTATATTTGTTCAAGGCCGTATCCAGGGGGGGGGGTTACCCGGTTTGAACCCCCTCCGCAATTTTTGACCGACTCGCAAATAAGTCGAAAATTATTAAAACCTAGGTAAAAATCAGTAAAATTAGTCGAAAACTGAGTCAAAAATTAGTAACCCCCCCCCAAAAAAAGTAAAAATTAGTAAACCCCCCCCTGAACAAAAATCCTGGATACGGCCCTGTATTTGTTGGATTAGCATTTGGTTGTATTAGTTACTCCATGTGCTTTATTATTTATATTTCTGCACGACAAGCAAAAGCTTTCTGCTTTGTGGCAATACTGAATAAATAAAATATTCTATCCTAAATAGAATTTTGCATCTCATATATTTTCCAATTATTCAAATTTATGTACGGTATTGTTCACTGGCATGACATTTAATTTTGAATCATACTTGTAAAAAGTTGAGCAAAGTGGCCAGCAAAGCCTTAAGGTTAATTTTCTTTAATCCATCTAGTTTATATCTACAAGATTCTCATTTCTGTGATTGTTTTACTTCTCTTTTTCCTTTTTCAATACGAACTGTTTCACGAATGTTTTTTAAAATTTTTCTGTGTCCAGTGTCAGATCGACAGATGCGAGGAACAGTGCTCTTTTAGATAATCCAACGACGCCTACCTGAAAAATTGCAACCTGAAAAACTGACGTGCAAACAAACGATATTTGCTCTTTAAAAGAGTTTCGAAAGTTCGCGATGGGTAGATGTACGAATATTTATTTTTTCTACGTACATTCGTTGAGTGGCAGGGACGCATCTCTCTTCGCGATGGGTATTGTTGAAATAAAAAAAGAATTTAATCGAAAAAATTATTCGCTGTTATTTGGTAAAAACTCAGATGGATCAAGTGTGTACCCTGGTATTAATTTTTTATTCCATTTGTAAGTATTATTCTTCATATCCATATTTCATTAGTAGTCTCATAAGGCATGAGCTTCAAGGGCATATTTTTATTGTTTTATTGTTGTAAATAAAACAGAATTAAACTGAGTATTGCCACTAAGAACCCTTACAAGAAGACCGGCGGCAGCGGGGCAAAAACAGCAGCGGCGGCACACCGCCGGTAAGATGTAGGTGGCGCGATCAGTGTTGACCGCAAGCATTAATGTTTTCATCAGTCTTTCTCAAATCACAGCTTAAATTTACAAATTTACTTTCTCTGCTCATTGGCAGTACACTTTCATAGGATACTCCACCCAGTAGCTACTGGTAGCAACCAAACTGCCATATTGTTGTAAAAGTCTCTCACCTCCCTTCACAGTCTCTTTTGTATTTTTTTTAAAGCAGCCATATAATGTTCTACAAGATCCGTCTCTGCTTTAAATTAAACAAAATAATCAACTTTTTGGCATCCCTGCTTTCAATAAAAAAAAAATCAAGACATTATAATTTAAATATAATACTTCACTAACCCCCCCCCCTCTGGATACCACCTTGATAGGATACCATCTCTGCTTTAAATTAAAAATTAAATGAAAAAAATAATTGACTTTTTGGCATCCCTGCTTTAAAAAATAAATAAATTTGAGATACAATCATTTAAATACATTACCTCCCTCGCCCCCCCCTCTGGATACCACCTTGATAGAATACCGTTTCTACATTAAATAAAAAAAAAAAAAATTTTTGGCATCCCTGCTTTCAATAAAAAAAATTTAAGGTACTATCACTTGAATGTAATCACTCCCTATGCCCCCCTCCTCTGGATACCATCTTGATAGGATACCGTCTCTGCTTTTAATTAAAAAAAAATAATTAACTTATTGGCATCCCTGCTTTAAAAAAATTGTGGTATTATCATTTAAATATAACAGCTCCCCCCCCCCTCCTCTGGATACAACCATGATAGGATACCGTCTCTGCTTTAAATTAAAGAAAAATAATTAGCTTTTTGGCATCCCAACTTTCAATAAAAAATCGAAATATTATCATTTTAAAAATAATACCTCCCACCCCCCCCCCCTTCTGGATACCACCTTAATAGGATACCATCTCAGCTTTACATTAAAAAAATAATTTACTTAATAATTAATTAGGTCACTATATAGTTTAAACAAACACGCGAAATACCGTTAAACAGCTTAGTGTTCCTTGAAAAAAAAATTGAAGGTATGAGTAAAGGGGTACAATGACAACAACAAAAATGTTGAAATTATTCAGATATACCTCAAATTATTGGAAAACTGAGTCATAGCTTCGCCATGGCATTCAATGAGATCCAAAGAATCTAATTACAAGGGAGCACACACAAAAGCCAGATTACGCCAGTAGCCTTTGAGAAACTGCAAAATACCCAAAACAATGAACAAATCCCAATGGGGGGCCCTGGGTCTATCAAAATATTTCAATGGTTTCCCAGGGAATTTGATATCATTTTCTTCCGTGTCCACTTTAAATGAAAAAAAAAAATTATCTTTTTTGCATCCCTGCTTTCAATAAAAAAAATGAGTTATTATCATTTAAAAATGATAGCCCCCTATCCCCCCCCCCCTAAAGGCAATAATTTACAATTTTTTTTATTAATAATATTTTTGGGGTAACTTCCGTTTAAATATTTATTTACCCAACATTGTGAATCGCTATGTTTCTAGCTAAATTTTTTTTCACTAGAAGGTTGTTTTTTTTTTTTTTTTTTTGGGGGGGGGGGGGGTAAATAGGTTTAGAAAGAAGATTGTATTTTCTTTAATCTATAAGGCGTTCAACAATTGTGTATTAAACATTAAGAAAATCTTATCTAAAACAGCAAAAGAAAACAAAATTCTGGAAATTTACAATTCAGCTGTAGAAACAATCTGTCGACTATGAATTTCAAAATCCAACTAAAGCTTATGGTATACAAAGTAATATTTGTCAGGTAAAGTTACTAGTGATAAATCGCTAGGGGTGGCACCGTGATTGGGTGATTTTCGGGGCACCAAATTTTTTTTCGGGTTGACGCATAGGTTTTCGTGGAAATACCCAAAAATTCGGGGATAGTGCAAGCCCTGCCTGATTTCTAATTAGGAAAATCGAAATACTAAACCACACGAGGAAGAAAAGCTCCGACTTTGCGATTGACACAATAAAGAATTACCGCAAAATTAATTCAGTCAGCCGAACGCCGCCACCTCAGCCGACGGCGGCGTGCGTGCGGCGGTCAACCGGGCCTCTCATTGGCCAGCGTTCGGTCAATCCACCGGCGCGGCGTCTACTTACAAATATCAACAAACAATATTTCTAGCAAAACACCTCAGACAATACCAACATTGAAGATCTTTAAAAAAATATCACCTCATAGAAGTTCAGCTAAGAAAAAAAGAAAAAAAAAAGAGCGAAAGCAGTGATTTCTTTTCAAAGCATATTAAAAGCAATAATTACTCGTAGAACTTACACAATGAATTCGTTCGGTTGACAGACAGTTGTTGCAACTCCACCAATTGTTAACCAAGGGTTCATTACAGTCTGACCACCAGTTACAGTTGAACCAGCCTCAGTGGCACAATCCTATAATAGATACAAAAAATGAGAACAAACAGGTTTTACAGCTATGAATATTCAACATAACCATTCAAATGAATCAACACTTTTTTTGACAAACAAAATACATCCATTAATCTTGCACAATTCGTCTCTCAACTAAATAACGACTAGATTTGCGTTTCTATAGCATAGTAAAGTGTTGCAAATCCTCATTTTGATTTTGTTTCTTCATCATCAAGGAAATACCATTATTGTCAATACCATATAAGTTTGAAAATTGAATGTCTCATCACCCTTTTCTTTTAAAAAAATCTGTTCTTTAGAGACCGTCTAAAACATGCAGCATTCTCAACACCAAGTTTATTCGCTATTTCCTGAAACACAATCACTGTAATTAGTTTTAAATGCACAACGTATCTAAGCTACTTGTATTACTGAGGCAATGTACTACTTTGCCTCAAAACCTAACACATATTAACTATATAGTTTCCTATATAATTGATGCTACGGCCAATCTAATGCTATGTTTATCACCAAGTGATAGTCGCATAAATATTTTACTAATAACTGCAAAACAAGGTTATAACGCTTTCCACTGCATTATTATTTATTGAGTTGTATAAGGACTTGCAGGAAGACAAATTTTTCAACTCAAAATTTTCAGAAAGGAATAAAAATTATGTCGATTAGCACAAGTATGCAGCTCCACATTTTTTATGAATTTCAAAATCCAACTAAAGCTTATGGTATACAAAGTAATATTTGTCAGGTAAAGTCACTAGTGATAAATCGCTAGGGGTGGCACCGTGATTGGGTGATTTTCGGGGCACCAAATTTTTTTTCGGGTTGACGCATAGATTTTCGTGGAAATACCCAAAAATTAGGAGATAGTGCAAGCCCTGCCTGATTTCTAATTAGGAAAATCGAAATACTAAACCACACGAGGAAGAAAAGCTCCGACTTTGCGATTGACACAATAAAGACAAATTTTTATTGCAGCTCCACATTTTTCCGGATGTACGTTCTTACAGTTCTTGTTTCCAAGTCGGTCTTTGTGATAAAGGGGAAAACCTTAGAAAATGAAATTTCTAAGCCTACTAATATATGGACTACAACTACTAACATATGTATAGATGTTCAATGGTCTAAAACTTATTGATTCACATCTTTTTGGATATTGGTACCCTCTTACCAAAAACAAGTAAATATGGATACTTTGGGGTGGAAGGTAGGTGGGACTGAGAAGTGCTGTACACCTCCAAAAGTGCATTGGCTCTGTTCTCTTGCTCCATATTTACTCGCCCCATACGTTTCAAGCAGGCTGAAGGTAAAAGAAAGCGTACATATCTCTGAAAATTATCACTTTCATGTCCAAATAATCCAGGATACTTGTCCAACAAGTTCCAAGCTGATCAGAAAAACAAATATGCCCACCTGCCTTTCTGCTAAATAGACTGTGATTAGAAGGCGTCTTTGAGGAACGGAGAGCTTAATGTATACGTACATATAATCATGTAGATTAGAAATTTGTGTATGATTTCAAATAAGGCACAAACCGCCAAGTATTTGACAAAAAATTTGGCAATGAGAAGAGTAGAAAAGTCCAACACCCCCCCCCCCCGGAGCTTTGGGCCTCAAACCTTGGAGATTGATAATCACCGCAAGTTTTCAGTTCAAACATGGTACAAAATTTCTTCCTTTCATTTAAAAGTTGCAAGTGGGAGGGAGGTAAACTGTTGAAGGATCAACTGTACTATTTTCAACAGACCCACTTATTTCTCCAATTATATAAATTGAAAATCCTTGCGCGACTTTATTCCTAACCAGTTACAATATTTCTATATTGTGGGAGTAGTTTTTGCTTCCTAACAATACTAACTGAAATTCCTTACCTGATTTCAGTTAAAACAAGATGCATCATGCCTATCTTTTTATTAAGAGATTTTGTGGAGTGTGTGGGCTTGTGGGGTAGGGGGTATGGTGTTTTTTTTTTAGAAGCCTCAGTCAAATTTCTTACGTATTTCTGCTTGAAAAAAGTTGCAACATGCCTACCTTTCTGCTAAAAGTTGGCAGCAGGAGACAAAGGGTATTGGATGTCACTCGCCTGCTTTGATTTTCGGTTGTACAAATTGAGAATCCTTTTGTGATTCTGGTTTAAAAGGTGCAAGACACCTACCTTTTTGCCAAAAAGTTGATGGGAGAATTGGGGGGGGGGGGGGAGTATTTTAATGTGACCAAGGGACTATTTATTATATCTAGCTTTACTATCTCTAGTTTTCTCAACAAATCGGGTCTCTAATCACTTTTGAACATTGTCATTATCTACTTTTTGGCCTTTACGTACCACAACCAAAAAATTTTCAGATGGTGTGCTTCATACACAAATGAGCTTGAATCAAATGCTTGAATATCAAACACGAACAGAAATAACTTGGAAAAATAGACGGCAGTGTTTTCAGACAAAAAGAAAAATGCTCCTTTTTGGAGCTGTAATTTTTTAAATTTAAGATCCTTAGAAATATTTTAAAGACGAGAACAGGAAATCGTCACAGAACTTAAGTACTTCCCAATTTTAAATTATCTCCCACTTGAAAGTGGTGCCTGCTGAAAAGGAATTTTACACTCGAAAACCGAAACATGGCTCAAAGAAATTGATGCTTGCCGAAACAACTTCAAATGATCCTCTTTGATGAAAAACTCATAATCCAGCTAAAGCTCTCACTAAGTTATGGCTGAAAGACAAGAAAAAAAGGAAAAAAAGAAGAAAAAAGTGAAAAAAACATAGCGTAGCTCCCACAACACAGTCAAAGAATTACGAAATTATGAGGAGTTACATATATTAGGTATATCTACATCATTTGTAATATATACAAATTCCAACATTCTTTTTTAACAAACCCAAAACTATGATTAAGGAAAAATCCCACCTCATCTCTCTCTCTCTCTCTAAAAAAAGATCTTTGTAAAAAAATAATATGTATACATAGAGAGAAGTGTATATATTCTGTGTTGTAAATACTACTACAACTAATAACAACTCACTACAACACCAAGTCGCCGGAGGTCAACAAAGCTACACACACTCTACCTGCATCCCAGTCTACTTAAAGCCTCCCTCCTTATACCTCACCAAGAGGTTTCTTAAATCCTTCCTTACCTTTTATCACCCAATTCGGGGACGACCTGCTTTTCGTTTGACCCTAGATGGTTGGCAGAAACGACTATCTTTGACAATCTGTCATCCCTCATCCGCGGATTCTGTTCTAGCCATTTCAACCTCTCTCATTACAGCCTAGAAAGCAGGATAGAACCACCCTTTTCGTAGAGCTTACTGTTTGAAATACGACCCTGCTTAACTCCTGAATGAAACTAGCAACCAACCTGAATTCCTACCTTAACCGCAGCAGTGTTATTCTCGGATATAGCACTAATCATTTTAATGTATTTATCTGGTATGACATACAATTATAGGAGTTTTATTATAGCTCTTCTATTGGCTAAATCAAACACCTATTTAGATAAGGACTAGAGAGGTCTGATTGATAACTCAGGTACTTCTCAGTTAGCCTATACTAAGAGTAAAGAGTTGGTCGAAACGTTCTCTCCCCTTCCTAAAACCACTGTTCATCACTTGAAACTTTATTTGCGACAGCTCTAAGTCTAAAAGCACCCTTATACTAAGTAATTTGCTTCCTACAGAAACCAAGCCAATGCCTCTATAATTACCACACTCACTTTTATCATCTTTCTTATAAGGGCTTTAATTAGGGTGTTCCTAAAATTGCTTCCTCTTTTTCAAAAATCATATTCATAATCTTCAGTAACTTATTTCTAACGTCATAACCACCATATTCAATAGACTCATTAACCACATTATACGCACCTTGGGCCCTATTATTTTTTAATCCTTTTAGAGCTATCACTAATTCTTCTTCACAAAATATATCTTCCTTCCCATCCAAGGTGTCACAAACTTTTTCATTTTCGTCTATATCTTTTCCTGTAACTCTACCGCGGTTTAGCACATTATCAAAATGTTCTGTCCATATCTCTTTACCTCTTTTCTTCTCAGTAATTGTGGTCCTATTCCTATCTTTAACTGAGACAAGTCCAGATTGACTGCTCCCTTTCAATCGATGAACATTTAAGTACAATATTTTGCTATTATGCCGTCTAGTGGCATCTTTCAGATCACCGGCAATTTCATCCCTGGCCTCCCCTTCACACCTCCGAAGTTCATATTTTAATGCATTCTCCACTCTCTTTACATTCCTCTTACTTTCAAATGATCTGTTACTTAGATAATTTTTGTACAAGCCCATCCTCCTCACTATAAAAAATTAAGCATTTTCACTAATATTCTTAGCTGCGATTCTTTTTTATCCTTTTTAATCCTTAAGATTCCTAGATGCCTTACTATTTATTTCCTTTTAGTACTATCTCTAAATCTTCTTCCCAAAATAAATCTCCCTTCAGTTCCACGTTGTTAGACACTAGGATGAGAATTGGAGATAAAATTTTCCAGGAACAGTTGAATATCAAACTGAGGAATCTAAAGTTCGACAATGCAGAAGATAGATGGAATAAACACATATGGCGAAAATACATAAATCACATTGCAAATGGTGTGCTGTGTCCAAAGTGATCTAAGGGCAATGGGTTATCATAAATCTTTTGACCTGTTCAGCTTAGCATAAGATTGCAATTAACCTAACATTCCTCCTAATCTCTTAGCAGATACATTAAAAACGTCTTCCTTTTTTATGAAACATGTTCTTATTTATGACAAACACAGACGACCACAGTTTCAGACAGCTAAAAAGCAGCAAGCTATCCCAAAAGAAACTGAACAGGACTAACTGTTTAGTATTCTGTCTAGTTAGAACTTACATCTTCGTTGCTGAATTCAACACATCTATGTTTAAATGAAAAGAAGGAACAATTACCTTGAAGCCTCTCATCATGAGGGGGACGACTACATCACGTTCTTTTTCTGTCATTTTGGTAGAAACACCGAGCAGCATAAGCATATTGTCACATTCTGTAACACCCATTGCAAAAAGGTCACTAAGAACATTCGCACATGCGATTTTACCTATAATAAATCTCGTTCAACAGAAGTTAGAATTAAAAGTATACAGCTTCTTCTTTAAATAATGAATGGAGAGGGTGAAAAAAAAAACTTGTAGCAAATAAAAAGCAAAGTCTTATCTCTCGTTGTAAACCAAATTATGACCAAAAGTAGAAATATAGTAGCCTGTAGAATCCTTTGCAAAGATCAGCCATTCTGTTTAATAATAATAATAATAATAAAGACAAGTATAAAAAACACTAAAGTAAACAAGTAAAAAAGAGTAAAAAAGGCATAAAAAAGTGAAAAAAGCAAAAAAAGTATAAAAAACAGTATAAAGAAAGGGCGTTTAAAAAACATGTTTTCTAAAAGTGAAAAGAATTTCTCCTTTAACATCTGCTCCATTTTAATGCGGTGCAGGCTTCAATGAGTTTGGCAGCTACCAGCTTAAACAAATGTGCGAGTATATAAAAGATTATTTCAACAATATTTCTTAGTACAAATTCTTTCTATCTGGCAATTCTGAAGTTAATAAAAGCTTATAAAATATTTACTAAAATTGAAACAAATAAACGTGATTTTTTTAAAATACAAATGCACAATTTCAAATTCAGCACAAGACCATTTGTAAACCAAAGCAATAGATTTTAGACGTCTTTTATTTTTCAGATTTGGGAATATTGAAATTGGAACTTCTTTTTTTTAAAGAAGACATTATGAGCCATCAAAACTTGACAAATACCAGTTTGGATTTTTCGAGCTAAGTAGCAAAGAGAAAACCTATAAAGCAAAAAATATAAACTCAGCGACAGCTTCATTCTTTCCGAACGAAGAGCATGTTAATGGTCTGCCCCCCTATGGAAGAAGGCCTGGAAGAAAACACCACTTTGTTTCGGCACAATTTTTTCTGGTTATTAATCAGACCATTGGCTCGGTACGATCACCCCATAAAAAAGAACAAAAACAAATAAACACACAGTCGTGACCATTCTCGTCGACAAAAAAAAAGTCTCATGTTCTAATAAACGAGGTCTTGAACCTTCTAAAATAGCTTTCTCTTATACGTAGAATTAGATACCTTAATTTTCATTAACATCACTCAACTCGTTTGGGATGTTCCCCACCCCCTTTTTTCAAAATAAACTAAAAAAAACTTTCTGAAAAACAGGTTTTCAAAGAAAAATAAAGAGCCATATCAAACTTAAAAACAAAATAAATAAATTCCTACAGTAATTATAACTCAAAACAACCAGAAATTACTATTAAGTTAAAATAAATCAAAACGAACAGAATTTAAATAAACAATCATAGCAAACATACAGACAGCAGACAGCAATATAAATGAACAAATAAATGTTAAAATTAGTAAAAATTCAGCTAAATATTGAAGTCAAACTTAAAGAAAAACACAAATGGCTACAAACAGGAGTTTGACTTCTGCTCCTTTACCCCTCCCCTAACCGTTTAAGTCTACAGCATATTACGTCACTTGCATTTAATGAACAATTTATATGTCTTGAACAGTAGTTGGAAAGAACTAATAAAAATAAATTAAACATTTGACATATAATGATACTTATTACTGAAAACTCAACAATTCAAGATTCTATTTCACTGAAGTTTTTATTTTTCAATGTTGTAATTATAAAAGAAAACATTTGTAATAGGCCTACAACTCGTTTTCAGTAAAGCACAAATGACACAATCGGCTTTAGACTTTTACGGTTAGGGAGGGGGGAGGTAGCCAAACTCCTGTTTGGGATGATTTTTTTTTAAGTTTAGCTTGAATATTTAATTTAAATTTTTACTCATTTTAAAATTTATTTATTCATTTATATTACTATCTCTTATCCGCATGTCGGCTACGATTGTTTGTTTAATTTCTGTTCGTTTTGAGTTTCATCTATTTTTTTAAGAGTAATTTCTGGTCGCTTTGAGTACGAATTATTGGAGGAATTCATTTCTGCTGGTTTAAAGTGTAATATGAGTCTACTTTTCTTTGAAAAATCTCAGCTTTAGATGTTTGATTTATTTAATTTCTGTTCGTTTTTTATTACCGAAGTTTTTTTTACTGCTTAACATAGTGAGTATTTTTCAGTTTTTCACGCCTTTGGTGAAAAAATTGAAAAATACCATTCTAATTTATTAGTTCCGATCAGGGTCTTTCAATCTATTTAGCCACCCCATTCAACATTCCCTAAAAGTTTCGACCAAGTGCCATTAACCGTTCCTGGGATACTGCAGATACGCCCTTCCAATAGCCAGGATACACATAGTATATTTTGAGTAAACTCAATATTCCCCTCAATATTTTCTGAAAGTTTCAACTCAATATTCTTAAGTGTTCCAGGGATATTAAACACATCATTTTAACAAGCTAGGTGTGCATAGTATCTTTTGATTTAGTTCAACATCCACTGAAAGTTTCAAACAAATAACGTCAGCCAAACAATCCTCAAATATCACACACGCGCACTTTCGACAACCAGGATACCCATAGTTGTATTTTGGTTTTATTCAACATCCCCCGCAACTCTGAAAGTTTTAAATTAATACTCTTACCTATACTGGAACACACAAAGTTATACTTTGATGAAATTAAACATCCCCCTAAACACTCTCTGAAAAATTTAACATAATACTTTTACCTATTCCTGATATATTACCTACTTGACCTTCGACAATTAAATAAAAAAAAAAGTTTTTTTTAACTGAAAGAAAGGAGCGACATTAAAACTTAAAACGAACAGAAATTATTCCGTATATGAAAGGAGCTGTCCCCTCCTCAACGCCTCGCTCTTTACGCTAAAGTTTTTTTATCGTTTAAAAAAATAGAGTTGTGAGAAAGAGTCAAACTTTAGCGTAAAGAGCGAGGCGTTAAGGAGGGGACAGCCCATTTCATATACGGAATAATTTCTGTTCGTTTTAAGTTTTAAGGTCGCTCCTTACTTTTAGTTAAAAAACTTTTATTATTTAAGTTTTTTATTATTTAATTTCTGAACGTTTTTAAATTTATGCAGGTTTTGATTTTGAATCACCGTACATGAATAGCCTAATTAAAACGAAATTTGCATATTAATTTCACTTCTTTTGGCTAAATGACTTTCTCGAAAGTTGTTTAATTTTATTTACGAACGTTTTTATTAGTAATAAATATACGTAACTTACAAATTAACTTACGTAACGAACTTCTATGTCCGTATATTTTTATTACGTATATTAGGGGGGTTCACCCCCTTGTCAATACTTCGTTCTTTACGCTAAAGTTCGAATGTTTTCCAATTCTTTAAGGATGACCCCTTAATCAACAAGGCCGTTAATTAGAATAAATAGCTCTTATGAAAGTACTAGAAAGACTTTAGCGTTAAGAGCGAGCGTTAGGGGGTGAACCCAATCACATACGTAATGGTTTCTGTTCGTTTTAAGTTTTGATGTTGAAAAAATTTTCAGTTGAAGATTTGTTTTTTATTTATTTAATTTCTGATCGTTTTTTTAAAATAATGCTGGAAAATCCGGCGCCCCCTTCATAGCAATGTCCCTTCCCCAATAAAAACCTCCTCCATGGAAAGATCCTCCTATGTATACCCCGATCCACCTCCCCACTACCAGAAAAAAATCCCTGGGAACGTCTGTATACTTCCCAATAACCAATACTATACTTAAACATTGGGCAAAGTTCATAACTTGCAGCCCTTCCACCGGGGACTGTGGGGAATTAAGTCATCCTGAAAGACATAGTTTTTATATTTTTCGACCATGCTGAACAAAAAGGGCTATCTCAAAATTTTGATCGAGTGACTTTGGGGAAAAAAGAGCGTGGGAGGGGGGCTAGTTGCCCTCCATTTTTTGGTCACTTAAAAAGGGCACTAGAACTTTCAATTTTGCGTTCGAATGAGCCCTCTCGCGATTTTCTAGGACCAATGGGTCGATACGATCCCCCCTGGGAAAAAAGCAAAAAAAACAAAAAAGCAAAAAAAAAAAAAAAAAAAAAAACAAATAAACACGCATTCGTGATCTTTGTTCTTGTCAAAAATACAAAATTACACATTTTTGCAGATAGGAGCTTGAAACGTCTATAGTAGGGTTCTCTGATGCGCTAAATCTGATGGTGTGATTTTCATTAAGGTTCTATGACATTTAAGGGGTGTTTCCCCCTTTTTTCGAAAATAAGACAAATTTTCTCAGGCTCGTATCTGATTCTTTTGATGTATCTATGGGTATACAAATTCCTTTATTTAGAGTTTCGCTTACTATTGAGCTTGGATGCTCCTTACTTACAGTTACCACGAACTGTTTGATTAGAACACATATGGTGGCCCCAGTTCGTTACCACGAACGGTTTGATTAGAACACATGGTGTCTGGCTTAATTCGACATCCCATTCGACATTTACTTATATTTTCAAATTGATAATAGTAACTACACCCAGCAATATCTTGGATGCACATAGCGTCCATAAGTTCAGCATCTCCATCAACAAACTCTGAATGTTTCAACTCCCTTCCCTAACTACTCTCGAAAAAATTAGAAAATATGCCTATTCAACACCCTAGCTGCATTTAGTGTTCTAAATGTATACGTCCCTAAGATCAATACAGATACGCTCAGATATCCTGTGGACAACCTGGATGCACTACGCGAATTTGACACGTAGAATACCGTTAAACTCTTTTGATTTAGTTGTAATAGTTAAAGTTGTAGTAGTATTTAAAGTCACAGTCGCAATCACTGCAGTCACAGTCACAAGCAGTTGCAGTCACGGCTTTTCACACTCGTCGCAATTGCAGTTGCAAGCAGTTGCAGTCGCAGTTATAAGTAGTTACAACCACATATAGCCGCAGAAAGTTTCACAGAAAGATCGCAAAAAGTCACAGTCGCAATTATTCGTAGGCTTAAGTACTCACAGTTGCATGTTATGACAGTTGCATATAATCTCAGTCGCAATCAAAAGTAGTCTTAGTCATAGTCAAAAGTAATCACATTGGCTAGTGGCTGCAGTCAAACGTAGTTACAGTCACAAATAGTCAAAGTTGCATGTAGTCTCATTACCAGACACAAATAGTCATAGCCGCAGTCATATGTAGTCGCACTTGTAAGCGGTCCAAAGAAGTCATAGTCGCAGTAGAAATTGTGGTCCTGGAAGTGTAAGTTATTACCCTTAGCCGATCCTAAGATATTAAAGATATACCCTTTTGATAATCTCGATACACAGGGTGTCTTCTGATTTAGTGTAATATCTCCCTCAGCATTCCCTGAAAGTAGTCTCAAGTAGATGTAGTAGCAGTTGCAGTCAAAACCGGTTGTATTTGTAGCCTCAACAGTGGTTGCCCTTAGAGTTTCAAGTTAATGTCCTTACCCATTCCTAAGATATTGCAGATACGTCTTTTTATAACTTGGATCCGGATAGTTTCTTTTGATTTAGCTCAACATAACCCTCAAAATCTCTCAAAATTTCACCTGAATACTCAGGCATAGCTATTAGACCTTGAGTCTATTTTGAATAAAATAGCTTTTTAAGATTTCTATCAGCGTTAAGGGGGATATCTAAAAAGGCAACAAGAGGAGGAGAGGCAGGTTGCCCTCAGTTCCTTTTTCAACATCCCTCTCAAAATGCTTTTAAAGTTTCAATTTAAAAGATATTGTTGCTGTGTCCTTGACAACCCTCCGACATATACTGCTTTGACTTTGCTTGATATACCTTCAACATTTTCTAAAATTTTTACCTTACTATCTGTAGCCTGGATCAAACATACTCCTTTTTTCAATAATCAACCTAGTTTAAAAGCAATGGGCTTGTATATAAAAATATATATATATATATATATATATATATATATATATATATATATATATATATATATATATATATATATATATACCCGAAAAGGCTATGGGTATAAAGGTCAAACCTTTGAGGATGTTGAGGTGTATGGTAAACTAATTGAAAAACTACATGCATCCTATTTACCAAAAACGAGGACCTGCAGCATTTTAAGAACGGCTGATGGTATTAATCTATAAATTTCAGAACATGAGGGGTATGTTGAAAAATGGTGGGGGAGCCGCCAGCCCTCCTCCCATGCCATTTTTAGTTGCTCTCCCTCCAAAAGCGTTCAATTAAAATTTTGAAATGCTTATCTTGTTCAAAATAAGGTCAAATAATTATGCCTATGGAGACGGTATACCCCCCCCCCCACCTACGGCTTTTGAGATGGATGCTGAACACGTTAAGATGCACAATGTGCATGATGGTTTTCAAAAGAGCAGATCAAAAGTATCTAATGAACAACTTAGAGTATTAAGTTTGAAACTTTCAGCGGATGTTAAAGGGCAATCGGAGGGCAGCCAGCCCCTGTTGATTTTTTTTTAGATACTCCTTTCCCCAAAATTTTGGGGGATGTAATGTAAAGCATAACAGAACGGAATAGGGCGTTGAAAATTCACAGTTCAGTTGAACGACTGATATTCGGATTTCGCCAAAGGTGAAGGTTCAACCTGCCCATGGCAGAAGACACTGTGGATATCCTTGCTTGCAGTGCGGAGAGAAGCGAACCATCTGAAGAAATTGTGGAGCCTAGGTAGGTGAACCTTCGGACAACTTCGATGAAAGTTGTTCGATCCAGGCTATCTGGAGAATCTAGGGCGGGAGAAGACGGGTCTATAGCCATAATTTTTGTTTAATTCCAGATTATCCACAGTCAATCAAAATATATATCTACAAAAATATAATTTGTACTTTACTGAAAAAAATTTAAATGAATTTACTGGAAAAAATATGCATTGCCAGTTTAATATGCATATGCTGATATTTATTCCTTACAATGTTATAAGTGAAAACATTTAAAAGAATATTTTTCCAGTAAAGTACAAATTATATTCTAACTTTTAGAAAGCACAGGGTTTAGATCCCTACTCAGATTAATTTCTGCTCGTTTTGAGGTTGACCTATTTTAATTTCTGTTTGTTGTGGGTTTCATTTATTTATTGATACTGATTTGTGGCAGTTGTATGCTTGATAGATTATTTGATTCTATTTTTGTTCATTTTTGGTTTAATGGAGTTCTTTAATGGAGTTTAAAGGTTTAATGGAATTTTTTTTGAAAAACTTATTTCTTGGAAAAAATGTTGTTTAATTAATATCTGTTTGTTTTATATTGACATATTCTTTTTCAATGAGAAAGACTGAGCCTCTTCTTAAGTTAAACAGCCATCCCCTCCATAAAAAACTTTAATACCCCTGGGCATAGTTGTGAAGAAGTTGTGTTAAATTTATTGTTATTTGATGGCGATTCGGGGTGGAAATTGGAGAGGACAGGAGACCACGCTGTATTTAGAGTGTGCAATTATTACGGGCCCAAACATGCATCAATGCACAAGGAATTGAGTTAGGCTAAGTGTTTTTTTGTTGTTTTTTTTTTTTTAATTAAAACCCATATTGAACTTGAACATAAATTACAACCCTTGCCCCTAATCTCTGTTTTTTTTAAACCCCAAAAGCCTTGTTATATGATCTTTAGACTATTTTGAATAGAATGGCTATCTCAAAGTTTATATTAGACGCATTTCTTGACAATATGACGTGTGTGTAACAACAGTTTAAACAACAGTTTAAATCTTTTCAGTTTTTCTTTCAGAATTTATAGTTTGGCCTGCTGTTTGTATGCTGGAGAAAACTTTTCAACTATATTTAACATGCACTCTTTTAAAAATCTGGACACAAATAGTAGTGTTTAAAATTAGTTTTATACCTCCTTTAGTTGACCTGAAAAATAGAACTTGGTACCATTTGCTAAAAATCTATCTATGCTCTTTGACAGCTTAGATACACACACTCTTTTGGTTTAGTTAAATTTTAAGAGTAGAAGTAGCCCCAATAATTTGAACATAATACCCTCAGTCGTTCTTGAGATACTGCTGAGATGTCTTACTGACAATCAGCAAACAGACAGTGTTTTTATTAACCTTAAGGCAACATTTAGTTTTTAAGCATAATGGGCAAATTGCTTCACTGTGAGGGGTTGACCACAGGTACAAGACCGTTCTGAACAAAATGGCTATCTTAAATTTTGATTGAAAAATTATGAGCTAAACAGGAGGGCTGACTCCCCTCCAATCACTTTTGACTCTTATAAAAGAGTACTAGAACTTTGAATTTCCAATCAAATTTATCTCCTTTAATATCAAAAGTATACATATAGTGTCTTCCGGCTAGTTCAAAATGTGTCACTACTTACCCTGAAAGGTCGTTACAGCCGTTATTGTGATATTGCTTTGTCACCCTATGGACAATCTACATGATCATAGTTTGTTTTGATTTAGTTCAGCATCCACCTAAACATTCCTTGAAAGCTTCACCTTAATACCCTTAGCTAGTGTAGTAGCAATAGTTGCAGTAGCATTAGTAGCAGTATGAAATAACTACTTCTTTTCAATTTCCCTTCAACACACGATGAAATTTTTAACTTAATACCAACCAGTCCTGAAGCACTGCTGATACATCCTCTTGACAACCTAAATGGGCATAGTGTGTTTGGAATTAATTCAATACAGTTACAATATTGACCAAAATGTTTGCCTTAATACCCTTAGGTTTACTAGTAGTAATAGTAGCAACAGTAGTCATAGTAGTAGCAGTAGAGTTAATAGTAGTATTCTTAGCTTTAGTAGTAGTAGCAGTAATAACAGTAGTAGTACTTGTAGGAGTGGAAGCAAGTATTATGATGCAAATATAGTCTTTTGGTTAGTTCAACATCCCCCACAAGCTTTGTAAGATTTAATTTCACACACGAAACTGTTTCTAAGGTATTGCTGATATTCCCTTTTGACAACCTGCATACGGATGGCAGGTTGTCATCCGTACAACAGAAATATTCTCTGAAAATTTCACCTTCATAACTTTAGGTACAGTTGTAATAGCAGTCACAACAGTAGAATAACTACTCAACTTAATACAATTAGCCATTTCTATGATATTGTCGATTTGCTCATTTGATAACCTTTATATCTATATACTTCTTAAAATTTTCATCTTAATACTCTTAACCTTACAAGTAGTTGCGATAGAATTAGTAGTTGAAGCAATAGTTATAGTAGCAGTAGAACTAGTAAATGTTGCAGTAGCAGTAGTATTAAGACTAGTGTGCATATATTGCCATTTAGTCAATTGATCTTCCCCTTTAATTATTCTCCGAAAGTTCCAACTTAATACCCAAATCAATTCTTAAGATATGCTGTTTTGACAATCTAAATGCACAGAGTGTCTTTTGTTAGTTCGAATTTGGCATTAATATTCTCTCAAATTTTACCTTCATGGACTTAGCCTTTAAAGTACTATTATCACAGTAGTTTCAGTGGTAGTAAAAGTAGTTGCAGTGTTAATGTTGTATTAGTAGCAGCAGTAATAATAGCGATAGTAGCATGTGCATATTGCCTTTTATTCAGTTGAACATCGCTTTCATGATACCCCGGAAGTTTCACCTTAACGCGTTAAGCAGTTCCAAAAACTTTGCTGACATGCGCTTTTGACACCCTTTTCAACTTAATACTCTAAGCCTTACAAGTTGTTGCAACTGAAGTAGTAGTTGGGAGTAGTTTAATAGCAGTAGTAGCATAAGGAAAAGTAGCAGTGGCATTAGTGTTAGTAGTACCATGCATATATTACCTTTTGGTCAATCAATCTCCCCCTTTAAGTATTCTCCGAAAGTTTCAATTTAATACCCAAAAATACCTTCAATTCTTGAGATACGCTCTTTTGACAATCTGCAAGCGCATAGGTGTTTTGATTTAGTTCAAATTCCCCCTCAATAATCTGTCAAATTTTCACCTTCATAAGTGTAGCCTTAATTGTACAGAACAATTACAGTAGTAGTAGAAGCAGTATCATAGTAGTAGTGGTAGTAATAGTGTATAATTATTAGTAGTAACAGTAGTAGCAGCAGTAATAACAGTAGTAGCAACAGCTATATTTTGCCTTTTGGACAACTGAACATCCCATACATGATGCCCCTGAAGTTTCCTTTTGATATGATAAGCCGTTCCAAAGATATTGCAGATACCTTATCAGCAATCTGTATACACATAGTATATTTTGATTTAGTTCAACTTTCCCCTCACTGTTTCCTCAGATTTATTTTTCCAATACCCTCAGCCTTAGTAGTACTCGCTACAGAAGTAGTAGTTTTAGTGATAGTAGTGGTAGTAGCAAAAGTACTTGTGGTAGCAGTAGAAGCAGCAGTACTTACAATAGTAGTAGCGTGCAAATATTGCATTTTTGGTCAACTGATCATCTCCCTTATCATTTCCTGAAAATTCCAATTTAATATACTCAGTCATTCCTGAGTTAGACCGTTTTGACAACCCATATACACATGACATGTTATGATTTAGTTCAACACTCCTTTAACATTCCCTGAAAGACTCATCTTAATGCCCTTCGTATTTTGGGACATTAGAAGTCAAACATGCATACCTTTTCCCAATAACATACACAATATGTAAAGAATGAACAAATTGCATAACTTGCAGGCCATGCCCTGAGGCCTTGGGAGGTGTGGTGGTATGCCCAAACGCATAATTATGGAACCTTTCAACAATGCTAAAAAAAACTGATGTCTCAAAACTTTGTTTGGATGTTTGTTAAGGGAAATGATGGGCATGGGGGGGATGTCTCTCAAATCCCTTTGACTCTCCAAAAGGGCACTTTAACTTCTGATTTAAAATCAAATGATACCCATCTGTATATAATACGACCATCCATTCCATAAAACCTTATATGCCCCAGGGCATAACTTAAAGCCCTTGCCCCAGGGCTCTGGAGGGTTCTGCCAACCCTGGAGGCATTGTTATATCTTCGTTGGACTATTTTAAACAAAATTGTCACCGCACAATTTCAATCAGATACATTTGGTGATGAGGGGTAGTTGGAAGGGGGGGGGACTATTTGACCTTCATCACCATTAACTCTTAAAAGGGACCTAGAACTTTCAATTTCAACCATATGAGCCACCTCTAAAGTTTATACAACCATCCCTTCCATAAGAACCTTAAATACCCCAGGGGCATAACTTACAACCCTCACCCTCGGGCTCTGATGGTTTGTATTAACTTCAAGAGCCTTGTTATATGATATTTGGACTATTTTGAATAAAAGTACTGTATCAAAATATCTATCGGATACATCGGGAAAACAAAATGTGATTGTTTGTGTGGGGGTAGGGGGTAGCTGCGCTCTGATCACTTTGACTCTTAAAGAGGACACTAGAACTTCTGATTACCAATCCAGTGAGCCCCCTCCAAAGCATTTACGACCACCCTTTCTATAAGAACCTTATCTGCCCCAGAGCACAACTTACAACCCTTTCCCTGAGAGCTGTAGGAGGGGGTGTTCCTCACAAACATAATTTCCGAAACCTTCGAATACGATGAACCAAATTGTTATCTCCAAATTTTGATTGGAGGTGTTAAGGGATACGATGAGAGCTGAGACATTAAGGGGAATACCCCAAGAGCTGTGGGGACGGGGGCTTCTTCCCCCGTCCCCACAGCTCTAATTTACAGGAAAGATATAATTTCCGGACCGTAAAATTACAGTGAACAAATTGCTATATCCAAATTTTGATTTGATGAATTTGGCGAAATGATAAGCGTAGGGGGAGGGAGGGGGGCTGGTTGCTCCCAGATCAATTTTGACTATCAAAGACGACACTATAACTTTCAATTTCAAATCAAATGAGCCCCATCTGAAGTTCATGCGACCACACCTTCCATAAAACCTTATATGACCCCAGGGCATGATTTAAAACCTTGTCTCCAGGATACTGAGGGGTTGAGTCAACCCTAAAGGCATTGTTATATGTTCTTTGGACTATTTTGAGCAAAATCAATATCTCACGATTTTAATCAACCTTTTCTAAAGCTAACCAACCAACCCTTCCATAAAAATCTTAAATGCCCGCGGCATAACTTAAAACCCTCGCCCATAAGCTCTGGTGGTTTGTATCAACCACAAAAACCTTGTTCTACGATCTTTAGACTATTTTGAATAAAATGATTCACAATTTTTTATTCGATGGAATTTTTTATTACTTAGGCAGCGCTAGCGCGCTGCCTAAGTAAAGAAAGATGTGGGCACAATGTAGTTTTTTTTCCATACCCGGGCACTTCGTATTGAAGGAGTTGTTGTAGAAACTTCGAAAAGGGCTCATTGGATTGGAAATTGAAATGGCTAGTGCTCTTTTCAGTAGTCGAAAGTGACTGGAGGGCAACTGCTCCCCCCCCCACGCCCGTCATTCCCCCAAACACATCCAATCAAAATTTTGAGATAGCCATTTTGTTCTGCATCGTTGATTTCCAAATAGAAAATATCTTTTTGAGGAGGAAACTCCCCCACAACCCGCAGGGCAAGGGTTTTAAGTTACGCCCTGGGGGCACATAAGGTTTATTATTGAAGGCGTTGTTGTAGAAATTTCAAAACAGGCTCATTCGACTGGAAATTCAAAGGGCTAGTGTCCTTTTTAACAGTCGAAAGCGATTGGAGGGCAACTAGCCCACCCCCACGCCCATCAGTCCCCCTAAAACAACCAATCAAAATTTTGAGATAGCCATTTTGTTCAACGTAGTTGATTTCAAGATAGAAAATGTGTTTTTGAGGAGGACACTCCCCCACAACCCTCAGGGCAAGGGTTTTAAGTTAAGCCCTGGGGGCAAAGAATGTTTTTATGGAAGGCATTGTCGTAGAAACTTCAAAAAAGGCTCATTCGATTGGAAATTCAAAGGGCTAGTACCCTTTTTAATAGCCCAAAGGGATTGGGGGGCAGCTAGCCCCTCCCCAAGCCCATCTTTCCCCCAAACACATCCAATCAAAATTGTGAGATGGCCATTTTGTTCAACGTAGTTGATTTCCAAATAGAAAATAGGTTTTTGAGGAGGACACTCCCCCATAACCCTCAGGACAAGGGTTTTAAGTTAGGCCCTGGGGGAATATAAGGTCTACTGGGGGTAGACCTTATATGCCACCTTCTACTGGGGGTAGAAGGCGTTTTCGTAGAAACTTCAAAACAGGCTCATTCGATTGGAAATTCAAATGGCTAGTGCCCTTTTTAATAGTCGAAAGTGATAGGAGGGCAACTAGCCCCCCCCACGCCCATCAGTCCCCCAAACACATCCAATCAAAATTTTGAGATAGGCATTTTCTCAGCGTAGCTTATTTCCAGATAGAAAGTATCTTTTTGAGGAGGACACTCCCCCACAACCCTGGGGGCAAGGGTTTTAAGTAATACCCTGGGGGCATTAAGGTTTTTATAGAAGGCGTTGTCGTAGAAACTTCAAAACAGACTCATTCAATTGGAAATTCAAAGAGCGTTTGCCTTTTTTAATAGTCGAAAGTGACTAGAGGACAACTAGCCCCCCCCCACGCCCATCATTCCCCCAAACACATCCAATCACAATTATGAGATAGCCATTTTGTTCAGCATAGCTTATTTCCAGATAGAAAATATCTTTTTGAGGAGGACACTCCCCCACAACCCTTAGGGCAAGGGTTTTAAGTAATACCCTGGGGGCATTAAGGTTTTTATAGAAGGCGTTGTCGTAGAAACTTCAAAACAGACTCATTCAATTGGAAATTCAAAGGGCGTTTTTGCCTTTTTTAATAGTCGAAAGTGATTGGAGGGCAACTAGCCCCCCCCCCCCGCCCATCATTCCCCCAAACACATCCAATCATAATTATGAGATAGCCATTTTGTTCAGTGTAGTTGATTTCCAGATAGCAAATATGTTTTTGAGGAGGACAATCCCCCATAACCGTCAGGGCAAGGATTTTAAGTTATGCCCTGAGGGCATATAAGTTCAATGTTGACCATGTACAGTTTATTATTTTTTTTTTCTTTAAAGCAGGACACTTCATAAAGAAGGGGTCGTCGTAGACCCTTCAAAAGGGGCTCATTCAATTAGAAATCGAGAGTTCTAGTGCCCTTTTTAATACTCGAAAGTGATTAAAGGACAACTAGCCCCCCTCACGCTTATCATTCCCCCAAACACATCCAATCAAAATTGTGAGATAGCACTTTTGTTCAGCATAGTTGATTTCCAGATAGAAAATATGTTTTTGAGGAGGACACTACCCCACAACCCTCAGGGCAAAGGTTTTAAGTTATGCCCTGGGGGCATATAAGGATTTTTATTGAAGGCGTTGCCATAGAAACTTCAAAACATGCTCATTAGATTGGAAATTCAAAGGGTTAGTGCCCTTTATAATAGTCAAGTGATTGGAGGGCAACTAGCCCCCCCCCCCCACGCCCATCATTCCCCCAAACACATCCAATCAAAATTTTCAGATAGCCTTTTTGTTCAGCGTAGTTGATTTCAAGATAGAAAATGTGCTTATGAGGTGGACATTACCACAAAACTCCCGGGTTAAATATTTTAAACTATGTCTTGGAGGCATATATGGTTTTATAGAAAACGTGGTTTCATGCACTTTAAAACTAAATTATTCGATTGGAAATTCAAAGAGTTAATGTTAGTGTTAAAATTCGAGAGTGGTGAGAAAGCAATTAGGCCCCCCCCTCGCCACGCCCAGCTTTCCCCCAAACACATCCTAGCAAAATTGTGAGTCGGTCAATTTGTTCAACGTAGTTGATTTCTAGATAGAAAATAGGTTTTTGAGGAGGACACTCCCCTACAACCGTCCGGGCCAGGGTTGTAAGTTATGCCCTGGGGGCACATAAGGCTTTTATAGAAGGCGTTTTCGTAGAAACTTCAAAACAGGCTCATTCGATTGGAAATTCAAAGGGCTAGTCCCCTTTTTAATAGTCGAAAGTGATTGGAGGGTAGCTAGCCCCCCCCCACACGCCCATCATTCCCCCAAAAACATCCAATCAAAATTTTGTGATAGACATTTTGTTAGCGTAGCTGATTTCCAGATAGAAAATATCTTTTTGAGGAGGACACTCCCCCACAACCTTTGGGGCAAGGGTTTTAAGTTATACCCCAGGGGCATATAAGGGTTTTTATAGAAGGCTTTGTCATAGAAAATTCAAAAGAGGCTCATTCGATTGGAAATTCAAAGGACGTTAGCCCTTTTTAATAGTCGAAAGTGATAGGAGGGCAACAAGCCCCACCCATGCCCATCATTCCCCCAAACACATCCAATCAAAATTGTGAGATATCCATTTTGTTCAGCGTAGTTGATTTCCAGATAGAAAATATGTTTTTGAGGAGGACACCCCCCGCAACCCTCAGGGCAAAGGTTTTAAGTTACGCCCTGGGGGCATATAAGGGTTTTTTATAGAAGGCGTTGTCGTAGAAACTTCAAAACAGGCTCAATCAATTGGAAATACAAAGGGCTAGTGCCCTTTTTAAAAGTCGAAATGGATTGGAGGGCAACTAGCCTCGCCCCACGCCCATCATTCCCCCAAACATATCCAATCAAAATTTTGAGATAGCCATTTTGTTCAGCGTGGTTGATTTCTAGATAGAAAATATGTTTTTGAGGAGGACACTCCCCCACAACCCTCAGGGCAAGGGTTTTAAGTTATGCCCTGGGGTCATATAAGGTTTTTTTATAGAAGGCGTTGTCATAGAAACTTCAAAACAGGCTCATTCGATTGGGAATTCAAAGGGCTATTGCCCTTTTTAACAGTTGAAAGTGATTGGACGACAACTAGCCTCCACGCACATCATTCCCCCAAACACATCCAATCAGAATTTTGAGATGGCCATTTTGTTCAGCACAGGCTAGTTGATTTCCAGATAGAAAATATGTTTTTTAGGAGGACCCTCCCCCAGAGGACACTTCCCCACAACCCTCAGGGCAAGGGTTTTAAGTTATGCCCTGGGGGTATATAAGGATTTATAGAAGGCATTGTCGTAGAAACTTCAAAACAGGCCCATTCGATTAGAAATTCAAAGTTCTAGTTCCCTTCTTATTAGTCGAAAGTGTTTGGGGGGGGGGGGGCAACTAACCCCTCCCCCACGCCCATCATTCCCCCAAACACATCCAATGAAAATTTTGATATAGCCATTTTGTTCAGCGTATATGATTTCCAGATAGAAAATATGTTTTTAAGGAGGACACTCCGCAACAACCCTCAGGGCAAGGGTTTTAAGTTATGTCCTGGGGTATATAAGGTTTTCATAGAAGGCGTTGTCATAGAAACTTCAAAAGGGGCTCATTTGATTGGAAATTTAAAGGGCTGGTGCCCTTTTTGATAGTCGAAACTGATTGGAGGGCAACTAGCCCCCCCCCCACGTCCATCATTCACCCAAACACATCCAATCAAAATTTTGATAGCCATTTTGTTTAGCGTAGGCTAGTTGATTTCAAGATAGAAAATATTTTTTTGAAAAGGACACTCCCCCAAAACTCTCAGGGCAAGTTTTAAGTTATGCCCTGGGCGCATATAATGTTTTTATAGAAGCCGTTGTCGTAGAAACTTCAAAAAAGGCTAATTCGATTGGAAATCCAAAGGCTAGCGCCTTTTTTAATAGTCGAAAGTGATTAGCAATATTTTTGTTGTTGTTGTTGTTTAGACCAGGGCACTTCGTATCGAAGGAGTTGTCGTGGGAACTTAGAAATGGGCTCATTCGATTGAAAATAGAAAGGGTTGATGCCCTTTTTAATAGTCGAAAGTGGTAGGAGGGCAACTAATCCCCCTTCCACTCCCACCCTCCCATTCACCCATTATGTTTAAAAACTAAATGTTGCCTTAAGATTAAATCAAAATGCTCTGTTATAATGCTAATTCCCAATAAGGCATCTCAGCAGTATCCCAAGAACGACTGAGTGTATTATGTTCAGACTTTTGAGGCTACTTCTGCTCTTAAAATTTAACCAAACCAATATAGTATAAGTGTATCCAAGCTATCAAAGAAAGTAAACAGATTTTTTTGCAAATAGTATCAAGTTATCCATTTCAGGTCAACTAGAGGAGGTATGAAACTAAATTAAAGAGTACTATTTGTGTCCAGATTTTTAAAAGGGTGTATGCTGTTAAAAATTGCTGAAAAGTTTTCTTTATCATACAAATAGCAGGCCAAACTATAAAGTCATAAAAAACGAAGAATTCTAAAGTAGTATTTTATTTTTCTCTGAAAAAACTATGTCAATATAAAACGAACAGAAATTAATTAAAAAAACCTTCTACACAAAATTAGCTTTTCAAAGAAAATTTAAGAACTCAATTAAACATAAAATGAGCAAAAATAAAATCAAATAATCTACCAAGCTCGAAACTACCACAAATCAGCATCGATAAATAAATGAAACCCAAACCGAACAGAAATTACAATAAATAACCGAGTCAAACTCAAAACGAGCAGAAATTAACATAAGTTGGGCGCAAAACCCCTATGCCTTCCCAAGGCCAGAATAAAATTTTCATTTTACTGAAAAAAATACAAATGAATGTGCCTTGTCAGTTTAATATAAATATACTGATGTTTAGTAATCAAAATGTTAAAATTATTCGATTTATTAAAGTTATAAAAGTAAAAACATTTATATTTTTTTCAGTAAAGTGCAAATTTTGTTCTGGCCTTGGGAAGGCATAGGGGTTTTGCGGCCAACTTTTGTTAATTTCTGCTCGTTTTGAGTTTGACTCGGTTATTTATTGTAATTTCTGTTCGTTTTGGGTTTCATTTATTTATCGATTCTGATTTATGGTAGTTTCGAGCATGGTAGATTATTTGATTTTAATTTTGCTCATTTTTTGTTTAATGGAGTTCTTTACTTTTCTTTGAAAAACTTATTTTGTGGAAAATTTTTTTAAATTAATTTCAGGAAAACACGAAATGTTGGGGGGTGGGGGGTTAACTGCCTTCTGATCACCTTTACTCTTAAAAAGGGCACTACAAAAACAGATTACCAATCCAATGAGTCCCCTCCGAAGCATATGCAACTACCTTTTCTATTAAAACCTTATATGCCCCCGTGGTGTAACTTACAACTCTTGCCCTGAAAGCTGTGGAGGTGGGGTTGTCTTCCTCAGACATAATTTCCAGACCCTACAACTACAATGAACGAAATTGCTACCTCCAAATTTGATTGGATGTCTTTGGAGAAAAGATGATCGTAGGGGAGCTGGTTGCTCTCGAATCAATTTTGACTCTTAAAAAAGGCACTATAACTTTTAATTTCAAGTGAGCCCTATCTGAAATTTATTCGACCACCTATTCCATAAAAACCTCAGATCACCCTAGGGCATGACTTACGACACTAGCCTATCACAGGGGCACTGGGGGAGGGGGATTTGTGTCAACCCTAGAGACATTGTTATATGTTCTTTGGACTATTGTGTGCAAAATCGGTATCTTTTTAATCAGATTCGTTTGGTGAAGAGTAGTGGGGGGGGGGGGAGAGGGCTAGAAGTCCAGCCATCACTTTTGACTCTTAAAAGGGAACTAGAACTTAAAATTTTTAACCAAAAGAGCCTCCTCTAAAGTTTATACAACCATTCCTTCCAAAAAAACTTTAAATACCCCCTGGCCATAACTAACAACCCTTGTCCCCAGGATCAGGGGTTTGCTTAAACACCAAAAGCTTTGTTATATGATATTAACCCTATTTTGAATAAAATTACTATCTCAAAATTTTGATTAAGTGTATTTCAGGACAATACGACTTGTGTGTGTGTGTGGGAGGGGGGGGGGTAGCTACCCTCCGATAACTTTGACTCTTAAAAAGAGCACTAGAGCTTCTGATTACCAATCCAATGAGCCCCCTCCGAAGTTTATGTGACCAAGCTTTCTATAAAAACCTTATATGCCCCCAGGGCATAACTTACAACCCTTGCCGCGAGGACTGGGGGATTGTTATCCTCAAAGACATAATTTCCTTTCAAATACGTTGAACAAAATGACCGACACAAAATTGAAATTGGAAGAGTTTGGGGATATGATTGGCGTGGGAGGGGTCATTTTCCCTCCGATCACTCTGGACTTATAAAAAGGGCACTTGTGCTCTCAATTTCCAATCGAATGAGCCTTTTGTAAGTGTCTACGACAACGCTTTCTATAAAAAACCTTATATGCCCCAAGGGCATAATAAACAACCCTTGTCCTGAGAGCTGTGGGGGGCTTGTCATCCTCGAAGACATAATTTCCAGACCATTAAACCAAGTTGGAACAAAATGGATATATAAAAAAGTGATCGGAAGTGTTAGGAAAAATGTTGGGCGTGAGAGGGGGGGGGTCGTCCTCCGATCACTTTCGGCTATTAAAAAGTACACTAGTCCTCTCCATTTCCAGTCAAACGAGCCCTTTTTGAAGTTTCTACGACAACGCTTTCTAAAAGAACCTTATATGCCCACAGGGCATAACTTACAACCTTTGCCCTGAGAGCTGTGGGGGTTGTCATCCTCAAAGACATAATTTCCAGACCTTTCAACTACGTTGAACAAAATGGCTATATCAAAATGTTGATCGGAATTGTTTGGGGAAATGAAGGATGTGGGGGGAGGGGGGGGGGCTTTCACTTCCCAATTACTTTGGACTATTAAAAAGGGCACTAGCCCTCTTAATTTCCAGTCGAATGAGCCCTTTTTTTAAGTTTTTACGACAATGCTTTCTATAAAAAAAAATTATTTGTCCCAAGGGCATAACTTATAACCTTTGCCCTGAATCCAGTGGGGGAGGGGCTTGTCATCCTCAAAGACATAATTTTGGACCTTTCAGCTACGTTGAACAAAAAGACTATCTCAAAATTTTTATTGGATATCTTTGGGGAAATGGTAGGCATGGGAGGGGGGTTAGTTACCCACCAATCACCTTCGACAATTAAAAAGGGCACTAGCCCTCTCAATTTCCAATCGAAGGAGTCCTTTTTGAAGTTTCTACAATAATACTTTCTATAAGAAACCTTATTTACCCGGATGGCATAACTTACAACCTTTGCCCTGAGGCCTGGGGGGGGGGTGTCATCAACATAATTTCCGGGCATTTAAACTACGTTGAATAAAATGGTTATCTCAAAATTTTTATTGTATGTCTTTGTTGAAATACTGGGCGTGGGAGGGGGGTTAGTTGCCCTCCAATCACTTTCGACAATTAAAATGGGCACAAGCCCTCTCAATGTCCAATCGAATGAGTCCTTTTGGAAGTTTCTACAACAACGCTTTCTATGCCCCCAGGGGATAACTTACACGACCTTGCCTTGAGGGCTGTGGGGGGGGGATTCATCCTTAAAGAATATTTTTCGGACCTTTCAACTACGTTGAACAAAATGACTTATCTCAAAATTTTGATTGAATGTGTTTGGGGAAATGGCGGGCGTGGCAGGAGGATTAGTTGCCCTTCAATCACTTTCGACTATTAAAAGGGTACTAGCCCTTTCAGTTTTCAATTGAATGAGCCCTTTTTGAAGTTTCTAAAAAAAAAATCTTTCATATGAAGTGTCCTGGTCTAAGACAAACCAAAAAAATAAATAAATAATACATTGTGCCAACATCATTCTTTACAATAGTTTGCATGGTCACATGGCAAGAGGTTGCAGATCAACTCAGGTTTGCTCTTTTTACAGAGGTCCTCATTGGTTGATATGAGTGATGAATATTTTACTATCCGCCCATCTTTTGGGCTTGCAATGTCGATAGCAAGTGTTACACAGTCTTCACTAAAAATCTGGAAATGTCTGGTTGTCAAAAATCTTCCCTGATAAGCTCAAAAGTAGAACCTAATTGTAGTTTATATTAAGTTATCAGTTTATGGTTTTTTCAAATAAATGCACAACAGTCGTATGTAGCTGTGTCTAAGAACACATTTTAGTTTTTTTTGTTGGGAGGTAAAGTGGCGTCAAACTGAAAATCCCCTCCTAAAAAAATGTATAATACACTGAGAGCTCATGGCTCTTTATTACAGGCAATGCTAGAGCATCTTCTAAACGAAGATTTGTAATTTACCCTTATAGACAAATACCCCCCCCCTCCCCTTCCAAGAATTTTCTGTCTAGAACAGAATAAATTGCAGCTTATTGAGCTTTAAGCAAATCGCTAATGAACACAATTCAATAATTGCGAACATTTGTTGAACGCCAAAAATAAATGGAATGAGCTTATTGAACGTGAAGTTTACGAAAATAACAGATATGTTGGTTCGCCCAGTGTTCCACAGAACGTATTACAATCAATTAAAATAACTTACTGAATAGACGAAAATTTTATTTTGCCAGTTATGAAAAAAAAATTGTTTGTTAAATGATTGCTTTTGAGACATCAGATACAACAGTAAAGATTTTGATGCTCTACATTCCAGTTTTTAACTAATAGTACAGGTGTTTAAAGTGCAAAACTTATTTTAAAAAAAAGAAGCAGAATATCCTCAGTGCACAACGATTTGAGATTAATTTGAGGCGAAAGGATGTAAATTAAAGTTATGCGAAAATCATTTTTTACATCCATTCTAGCTCAAAATGTCAATCCCAGCTTCTGTTGTTCTTTCTTTCTTTTTTACATTCGATCGCTTTAGTCACGAGCTATTGTATGTAAGGAATAAGGTGCCAGAGAAAATAAAAATTTTACGCTACCAATACAAATCACTATTATCAATATATACAATTTAACAGCAAGCAGTCATAGGTTTATCGAGGCGTTAGCCCACACTATGCCTTGGTTGGACCTGGGTATGATTCGAAAAGCGACCTGAAATTAATTTTAGAGACAACTGTTCAGTCGAAAATAAGGAGCAACATTAAAACGAAACGAACAGAAATTATTCCGTGCTTGACAGGGACTGCCAAATGTCAACCCTCGCTCTTTATGCTAAAGTTTTATTGCTTTTAAAAAAAGTTCTCAGTCCAACTGAGAGGCCCTTGTGAGCGACAGGTTTGGAAAAGGGCAGGCCCCTCATATATGGAATAATTTCTGTTCGTCATAAATAAGTGCAGATAATATGACATCATTTTTTTATATAAAAACATCATAGCAGTACAAATATTATGACGACATTTTCACTATATAAGGCGACTGCCAAACCAATACTAATTAGTTCAAGAATATCTCTTACGAATAAAATGTTCAATAACAATTGTCTAATTGACTTGTTGGGTTCGGATCTGTCTTGTAGCATCTGCCTTGAGGTATTTGTTAAACCGGTTAAACTGCCGTGCCTACATACTTTCTGCAAAACCTGCATCCTTAAATGGGAACGGGAACAACTGAATTGTCCCCTGTGCAGAGCTGAGAGATTGCATGAAGATACTCTTCTAGAAAGGTGCATTGACAATCTTGCTGAATGTATCCAAAATCAAAACACCAAAAGGTTTCTGTTCTTCCCTTCGAAGAAGCTTGAGGCTTCAAAGCAGCGACAAATTCATTTCTTAGGTTCAGATCTGTCTTGCAGCCTTTGCCATGGGGTATTTGTTCAGCCGATGAAACTGTCATGTCTCCATACTTTTTGCAAAACCTGCATCCTTCAATGGGAACGGAACCATGGGGATTGTCCCCTTTGCAAGGCAAGGGAATGGCGTGAAGATACTCTTCTACAAAGCTGCATTAACAATCTTATCGAATCTACTTATACCCATAATGAAAAATCGAAAAGGGCTGAACTTTTAGCAGCACGTACAGATTTGGAAAATCAGCTTCTTGGTCCAAAGAGAAAGAGAAAAAGGAGAAGGAGAAGGAGGAGAAGGCAAGAAGGCATTCAAGAAGAAGGCAATGTTTTCCCCACCAATGGAGGTGAGACGGAGGTGGTTGTGAATTTTGAAGCAAACCTCACAGACGTCAGTCTTGACCAGCGCCTGACTTTATATTGACACTGTAAATGAGCATCCAGAAGGGAGGTGGGATTGGGGCTAAGTTGTAAGTCTAAACTTTAACTGAAGGGTTTTCAAGCAGTGTGTTATTTTCTCTTTCTGGATTTGTTGGTCTATTTTCTTGTCAAAATTTTAATGAGAAATTTGGTACTTCATGTTGAAAGAAGTGCATTTCCCAAATTCTAAAAATAATAATATTTTTCATTTATTTCTTTTCACTATTTTGTTTATTAGTTTTAATTTGCGCCGTTATTAATTAGTCTTAATTAATTATTTAGTCTTAAAACGTCTTAATTATTTAGTCTTAAAACGCCGTTCCATTAGTCTTGTCTTTTCAATTTCTTTTCGTTTTTTTTTTAGGTTCCCATAAATGGATTTTTAATAGGAAACAACTCACGTCACCAAAAAGTGCAGCAGTGGCAGGATAACTGGAAATCCTCAGAATTAGCAATATGTAACTTAATCAAAAAAATTCGATGTCTATTCAAGGTTAAACTTTATTTGGAACTTTAAGTTGTCATATACTTTTGTTTTTAAACTAATTGTCTAGTGAGTGTAGAAAAATTTAAAGCTATTGAGCCTAAAATAGTTAGAAAATCGGACAATTAAAAGAGATTTTTTTTTTTTACATTTAAAGAAATAAAGATCGTGAATTTTATTTTAAGACCAACGAAAATACTGGACGAACAAAATACTTACGAAACTATCAAAGCATATAGATGTAAGCATTGGCAGTTCAAAGAGCTCTTTGACAGCTTTCTAGGATCATACATTTAAACTCCTGCATAAACTATGAATTAATGAAGATAAAAGAAAAACAACCTTGCATATAGGGATCTTCAACAAGCGGGTAAAAGAAATCTGTTGTCTGTACCAACGACAAACCACCATGTCTCAATGGAGTAACAGATGCATCCATCCCAATACCTGCAATAAAAACCAGCACAATTAAAATATTGTTCAAGCTTGAATTGGAATTTCATAGCTCATTTTATGTATATCAAGAGGGCTTAAACAAGCAAAGCCTTAACTTCAAATATTTTTTATTTTAGTCTTGGTGGTCAAAATGGAAAAATTTCGCATTTGAGTAAAAGAAGTTGGTTGTATGCAAGTGAAAAAGATGCCGCTTCTGGGCAGATGTATATATATATTTAATAGAGGCAGAAGAGAATGATCATAGTTGGGACAATAGTTACTTCTGAGACAATATTATCTGTAACATTTAATCCAATTTAAACGAGTATATAGCAAGCAAAGGATAACTAATGGAACAAATATTTAAATACCCCTCAGTACTTTGGACTGAATTGCCATGAATTGCACTTTTGTCCAAAATGATGCAACAAAACCAATTGTAATTGCTATCGAAAGTGATCATACTCGTTTCTTATGGTGTGCAAAAATAAATCCATGAAGAAGAATAAAAATTCATATTCCGTTGTGAGGATTGGAGAATATCCACCTCCCCTGGAAAAAAGCTCCCAGGCTTTACTGCAAGCAATAAATAACTGTATGTAAATTATTAAACAAGTGAATTATTTTTATTTTAAAAATGATGAAGCCAGTTACGTCAGCTGGGAGGGGGAGGGAATATGATCCCTAGATTTTGAAAAATACTTGAGTATATTTTGAGTATAAAAAAAACACCTTTTTTGATACTCTCACTGGAAAACTGAAAAAAAAAAGACCAATTAGCCCCATAGATCCACAGAAGAGTATTTTGCGACCCACTCTCCCCATAATTTCGGTGAATTAACACCATTCAATTTGACAAATAGTTCCCAGTCCCTTCTTCTTGTAAGAAATCCCCGTGAAGATTCAGCATTAAGTGTAAAATGAAGTCAGATTTGATGGAATTTAAATTTCATATTAGGATAAACAAACAGAAATGTAATTTGATTTTTTAAGAGAAGAGACACACGGAAATGTAGTCTAGGGAGAGAGGAAACTATTAAAAAACCTACCATAACCTTAGGATGTTCAGCACTCCCTGTGCATAAGGCATAAAGCAGAGATAAAGCTAAAAAAGCGAAGCCGACTTGTCCCTTTTCCAAAAAAAAAAAAATTCCCTGAAAGACCAAATTCATCCCCCAAGTTGGAGACAAAACAAGGTAGATTTATTTAAACAATAACTTTGAAAATACTCATATATGAAGATAAAAATATCCTCCATCAACTTAAATTGATTCATCATGGACATTTTATGCTAATGGGAATTTTGGTCTAAAAATACAATTTTTTTTCAAAAAAAGTATATCTCAATCTCTATAGAAAAAATTCAAGTGTTGGGCTAAAATTTAAATCACTTTCGATAAGCCTTATTCATCACATACTCTACCAGTTGATCCAGCAATATTTCTTTATGGTTAGACACAACCAATTATATAGATAAACATGTATACTAAAATATAGAAACATTACTCAGCTACATATCAACTTTTACATATGTTTTCACTCATTAAATGCCTTAAACAAAACTGTTGCTGTATGTTACTTAAAAGCCTTACGTTACTCTCCCTGCAATATGATAAGAACTACAAATGTCCCCTTTCATTTTTTTTCAAATTGTGTATCTCAGATATATCTAACTGGCATTCCATTCTGATGCATGCTGGTCCAAAGCTTATTAGTCTACAAATACCAAAAATGTCCTGAAAACCCTTTATCAAGAAGCTGAGAAACTGTTCAGACCATCACAGTGTAGAATTTTGGCTACCAGGTTTGATCAGCCAGAAGGATAACTTTAACAATACCAGAAAAAGCTCACTTTCAGATTTTTCTTTTTTGATTTACTTGATCTTACTGTATGATTTTAATTTTAACATTTTTATCGACATCTATAAACAATTGGATGCAGAATTGTTATTCAGACAATACAACTTCTAAAGACACAAATTATACAATAGCATTAAGTTTAACAGTAGGCCAGATTCTCGATGTCACCACTAGCTGTGCCATTGCTTTACAATCCCATATATAGTCACTTTGTAGGTCCCCCAGGGTATAAAGAAATAACAAGGTTTAATGCTTAAAATTTACATTCTGACTTTTTTTTATAATTATTAACAAATTTAGACAGTTAAGTACTCAAATACAGATCTTTCATCAAAAAAACATCTTTTTTCTTTTTTTCAATTATAATAATAACAATAATTCATTTCTGCCTGCTCATGCAAAAAAAAAGAAGAGAAAAGTGGAGTAATACAAAAGAAGAAAAGGAAAAACAAGAACACTCAGCATCAAAGAACAAAATTCAGAAGTAACTTTTTCATTTGCACTCGTAGATCAGATGTAGAGGAAAAAACCCTAACAATGCTTTCAACGCCTTTTTTTCTGCACTTTTTTCAGTATATGGCACAATGACAATTGTGTCCACAATATTTTGAGATTTTAGAACGAATGTGTCTCTCTCGTAGAGAGGGTATCAAAGTAAAACTTGAGGTTTTTCCAGTACACAGACCAGAGGGTTAGTCCGTCAGTTTGCGCGAACCAGGCCCATAGCAGACACAAAAAGCAGGTGAGGGAAAGCAACCACTGTGTAAAGTTTTGCAAGAATCTTCCTGTTTAAGCTAAATTTCAGAGAGACAAGCTTCCTGTAACTTGAACGAATACTCTTGGTAATTTTCTCGGTTATTGGTAAATGTAGGGCCACTGCTTTCTTGCTTGCCTGCTGAGGGACAAAATTCCAATAACTCCATCTTTAGTACTTTGACCATTAGACTGATACTTTTGTAACCAGTCCTGATACTTCATGTCCATCCTTTCAATTTTTCTGCAGATTAGTTTTGAGATTAACCAAAAAAAGAATACTTAAAAACTGATTGTTAGAACAAAATTATAATAGACAATAAGTACTCTACTCTCCAATTTATTTTGAGGGATGGACGATTTTATAAATGAACAGTTCATACCAAAACCAGTTTGTAACGATTTTTACTAGGTACATCAAACCCCCATTTGTTCTCCATCCAAAATACAATAATAAATTAGCATGAAAATATACCTTTTTTTTTGTCATAGTTTCACAGAACTGAAATCCAACTTACCAATGCGAGTAATTGGCATATGTGGATGGAGATACTGCAACTGCTCATCCTGAGCACTAGTGTCCTCACCCAGGCCCTCCAGGAGTTTAAGTAAAACTTCCTGGGGGACCTTGCACCCTCATCCTTTTAAATCAGCAAAACGGGTGAGTCGAAAAGTGCTTTCCAGGTCATGAGCAGCTGGATCAAATGGTCTCCTAAGCTGTAAAGCATTGGCATTGTCAGACAATTCAAGATGGACAGTCTCCATGTGGCCAGGAATGATGTGGTGTCCAGCTTGGCTCATCATTTTCCTTTCAATCTAGTCTAAAAGAAAAACCAAATATTAAGAGCAAATAGTAAAAGAGCTACTTCTTATTTATTACATCAAGAAAGAAAGAATAGGCTGTTTATTATCTGACAAAGAGGTAAATAAGATGAATGCACATATCTAAAGAAAATCTACAAAGGTTAAATCACGTTTAGATCCCCAAACCCATACCTAGAATACTAGCACTTGACCCAAACACAGTTTGATTAAGATATGGCCACCTTTTCAACTAGAATTCCTGAAGACACAAAATTAGAAATCCTCTTCCCCTGCAAAGAATTGGTTATGTCTGGGACTTCATACAGTCAGCTATATTTACTTTTATTCGTAGACTTTATACATACATTCTTTTCTACTAGTTCAGTGCTCATTAAAACTTCTACCAATAATTATGTTTTCATTTCATTAATTATAAAGTAACCCAGGACCAAGCTTTGCTTAGTGAAAAGAAATACAATTTTTTATATCTCTTACAAAACAACTAATTTCATTTTATTTGCTATAGAAAGCAAAATAATTAGTTTATTGGACATCTGGGCATTTTTGATGCCATTCATATGAAAAAAGTTTCCCCCAAAATTAAGGACCTAAATGAATTTTCCCAAAGTAGTAATCTATCTAGACTGTATTTTTCGCACCAAAAAACGAACAATTATCTTATTTAGAAAAAATTTATTGAACAAACAATAATTGTAATATTTGTCACCTGATATACAAAATTACTATTGAAATTTTCTGCTGGAATGTGCAGCATTTGCAATGAAAAATATAAGATTCACTTCACAGCACCAAATAGGAACGTTTTTCTCTGAAAACTCAAAATCAAGTGATTTGCTAACAACAAAAAAATCTGTTTTCAAACTCCTACTAGTGCTCAAGGCTTCAAACCTTCAGGGGTCTTTTATTTCAGCAGCAGACAATTTTTGAAAAATATTATGGGATTTGAAGGGGGAAACGATTTTTTTCCGAAATCATGACCTGTCTAAATAGGTTTTTTTTTTCCACACTGAAAATGGTGGTATACCACTTTTCAGAAAAAATACAGTGCCATTTTCAAGGAAAAAAAAAATTAATTATATACAATTATTGCCCATTTAATATATTAAAATGGAAGGTCAGTACAGTCTAAGAAATAATTTACGTTTTTCTTGCATTTCAAATAAGCTTAGCTTTTAAAAAGTTTGACCCAAAAATATAAACAAAAATGACAGACCATATTGGAAAAATGGATGGGAGAATGTGAAAATGTAGAAGCATTTAGCCAAAAGCCAACAAAACTTGAATTAAACTTAAGGTACCTACACAAGAACATTTGAAGAGGTAATGCTGACAAAAATTACCAGAAAATTTTGTTATCAATGTAACTAGATAAGGTGGTGAGCACATTCATGACACAACTACTTTGCTCAGTCATGATGCTGATTCTAGGAAAATCTTTAATTCCCAATAAAATCAAACAATTATTAGACCCTATTTATCATAGAACTTTTTATCCATTACAAGTTGTCTAGGGAAGGAGTCAAGGTATGAAACCAAAAATATATTCCCAGACCTCTATAGTCTGTAAGCTATATAGTTAACATTTATATATTAGACAAAACTACAGTCCAGACACAAGTGCAACCCCTCACAATAAGACTTTCTTCCAGATTAACTACATTCCAACTCAATAGCCCCTCACTTCTAGATATGGCCTTAGGCTATATGCAAAGTTTTGCCGATTTGCAGTAGTATTTGGGCTTCACTCAAGCTGTTGTATATAGCCTAAGGTTATATCCTGGCAGTAAAAAGATTTAATTAAACTGGAGGCAACTTTTAAAATCCAATAAACAGGCATTTTCCTACTCATTCCAAACATGCTAGTTGCTACCTTTGGAAACACATCCTAGTCTTGTCTTACCTATTAGGACCAGATATATTTTGTATATTATGCTATACATAAAAAAGTTAATCTTTTGATTTGCTTTTTTGGCATTTTTGCTCATGAGATTTAAGCACAAAAGATAGTGCAAGCCAACAAAATGAGCACAGTTCTGTCTATAGAGCAGGACTATTTTTTGTTCTATTAGGCAGGAGGGTATATTAGTGAGAGTAAGAATATTAGAATGTTTGTGTGGTAAGGCTTTAGTTAATTTGGAATTTAGTAAAAATATATTAAGACACAAATACAAAGTTTTGAAATACCACTTTTTATAAAGATACAAATCCTGGAATGTGTAAGCTTGGAGGGAACTTGCTCAATAACCAATTTCCTGGCTAAATGTGTCAATGAACCGGAAGGACGTGGTTGGTTTTTCATATATATATACTCAGATTTTTGAGACTTGACTTGCCTTGACACTCTTTGACTTGCAGTGTGAACCTCTGCCTGTTTATTATTTTGTTAGAAATACCTTGGAACAGTGTTGGATTAGTGTAAGTGTCTAAGTATCTTATTATATATTATTGTAGTTTTCTGAGACTTGTGGTCTACTTGGGACAGCCAGTCCCAGTAGTATATATATATCTGGTATTATTATATGTTAATTGAATAAAAGCATTGTTATAGACAACCACTATACAATCTACCTTTAGCCCCTTGAAAATACCCAGCTGGTACGCCTCATTAGTTTGGTCATAGCCTAAGGCACTCTACCAAAGTTTAAATACCTTAGGACCAGAGTTTATCTCCCCTATAAAGGGAGAATAAAGGCATCTACCACTACACCACTTAAATACCATAAAATCACATTACAATATTTGGAATAGTCTTTTAAAGGTGTGTTAAGTGGTATGCTATGTCCATCTTCTAGCTTGCAAATTAACAAAAACATCCAAAAGTTTACTGCACATGGCTTATTTGCCTTCATAAGACATAGGCCTACCTTACACGGAAACATTCCTAAAAAGATCTAAATCAGAACATGACTCATTATCCTACTCAAATCAATGGAATTATGTTTTCAACACAAAAAGTTCTAGAGAAGCCAAGTAAATAAGAATCTAGAGCCATTTTTGAACATTCAAAATTTTACAAAGGCCAAGCTTACATCCTAGCCTATTTAAATATAATAATTCTGGTTCCCCAAGTCCAAGATTGTACAGCATTTTATAAGTTTAGGCTCAAGCTAAAAGTATTTCTGTGATAAGACTTTACTGTTGAACAGTAAACCAGAGCATTTAAAATTGTTAGTGTTGAACATGGTTGAAATACTCAAGCTTATCACATACTACTTATCAAGAAAATTTAGAACAACTCAACAGTGAAACAATCCACTTTCTAGGTAGTATATTAGAACTTTTACAGCAATTTAACTGCTGAAAAGATGATGACCTGTCCAACTACTGGGTATCTTACCATGTGTTTATAACCAGTAGAGGGGATGGGGTGCAATGTCACAATATTGACCCTTAGGCTATAATTGGATTACAGAAGTAAATGGTACTACTCTTTTGTTATCATAATGTTTCCTTTAGAAGAGGGCATAGCTTAGACTATAGTGATTCCATTTTCACCCTGGGTATACAGTAAATTTAAACTTAGCAAAAACCAATGATTCTTGAAAAACCACTACCATAGAGTGTTAGGGGTATTGGTTCCAAACTATTCTGTACTAGTCCCCAAAGCACTGCAAAAAATAAAAATTGGCAGCAGCAGACACAATTATGCTTGGTATGAGAGCACCAATTTTTTTTTTGGCAGTGCTCCATCAATTGATGGGCATTTTTTTCTATTTTTACAATTTATTTGCTTGTTTTTTAAAAGTTTCAAAAACTAAATTGATATGTTATCAGTTCTTTTTACTATCAAGAGTTCTTGGGATCAACAATTCCTTTTCAGCTTCTCTACCATCAGGTAGTCAGACAAACATTTCAGGGGGAGGGTTTAACCCCTTAACTCCACCCCCTGGATACAACCTTGACTATTATAACCAAACCTTGGACAAAATAACTTTTCCATTGCATTTTTGTTTCTTCAATGGCACTGCAATGAAAACTATAGTTAAAGAGTATGGCAATGAACTTTACAACTCCTATTGGTGGTGTTCATCTCTGCTTCATGGCCCTTCATCCAGTAAGTAAAATGGAGTCTTGGGGACCAGCTATTCTTTGCCTTTGCATATCCTTCCTGTTATACGTTCCTCAGAATTATCCAGATACCCATTCAGAGCTGGGCCAACTCAGGCTGAGCTGGCAGAGTCATACCACTAACCTCCATTCCAAACTGAATAGCCAGCAATACCAGGATTTGAACCTCTCTCAAAGGAACCACAGACAAAGGATTTCAAGTCTACCATGCTAACTACTTTGCTAGGATGGCCCAAAATTGTCCTAAACCCCTTATTTCCATTTCAGAGCTCCAATTAAAAGAAGTAAGAATTACCAATTTAAATTTCAGAGTTCTCAGATAAGTACAATTTACAGTTTTTCCAACAACAAAAACTTGACATCACATTTTATAATCAGACCACATAAAAATGAAATAGTAAAAAAAAAAATTAGTGAGGTAAATACAAAAAATTAAAATTGAAATGGCAGAAAAATTACCCAAGGTTGATAGCAGGATGTAATCTCTAGAAATTTTCTACTATATTATAATAAATTATCAATCATACACAAGAGGTCTCTGACATCTGATTAATATACAAAGACAGTGACATTTCTTCTCCAAGCCTGTTGTCAACAACTGGAATGGTCTTCAAGCTGTAATGGTGATTGCATCCACAGCTGCATACTTAGGTCTAGACTTTACAAAGAATGGAATCACAAGTCATAGAAATAAGAGTGGGACTGCCCATCCCATTCACTTACCCACTGATGCCAACCTCATCATAAGAGCATCTTGCTGGGAGGTTGATACTGCTAGCTGAAGTTGCTGTTGTTTGGTGGTGTCAGCTTTAAACCACTGACAACAGTAATTACAGGGCATGCCTATGTTATGGTCATTGTTACCAAGTGGGCTTGAATTGCATCTCTCCAGTAGACCCCACTTACAGTGTTTAACAGGGTCCTAACAAAGTGACAAAATTTCACCACCCTTAACACAGAGCACAACATATCCAGTATTGACCTTAATTATGCTCCAAAGCAGATGTGGTACAGCAGGTTATTGAAAAAATGTTAACCAAAGTGAGATCCCAGATTTAAAAAAAAGGAGACCCAAGTGATCCCCCAATTTGTTCATCATCATTTACTGACCTGTTTGGGAATCATGCTTGTGTGTCTTGCTCTTGTTAAACAAAAAACAGGATAAATCCTAGTTTGTGTAAAAGAAGGGGCTAACAGGAGGACAAAGGATATCTTCTCTAAAAGGGGGATGCCTGGAAAGTTAGCACCAATTTTCCCAAATCAAGTGAAAACTGAAAAATTACCTATATATTACCATAAAGGCAAAGATGTACTAAACAACACTGACCTTTTTCTCTGGATACTTGAATTATGCAGGCTTATCTTAGATTTGACAAGACTTTTTGCAAATACAGAATTTTAGCTTGGAGGGGGGGGACAAACTTGGGTATAGATGGAGTAGTTTGTCCCCCCTGCCCCATAGCACATTATACCCCAGCCTAGGATAAGCCTACAGGTTTGTAGAAGACAAAAAAACTTCAACAACAGAATGCTTATTTAAAAGATGCATCATGCTTTTATTAATGAAATCAGGCTAGGCTATCATATTTATCTTCATCATGGTAAGCATTCAATTTGAGGTCCATTAAGGGCTTTAAATTAGATTTCTGAGTAAAACTACCCTTTGCTTGGAAAGGGCAGATAAATATGCAAAGTAGTGTGTACACATTGTCCCTAGGCCTACCTCAGTTATGGAGTCTATTAGGCCAAATATATAGGCCTACTACCACTGGATGGCTAATTAGCCAACCTGCATTATAAGCCTAGGAGCCCAGCTGGACATAAGGAACAGGCCTAAGGAACTAATATGTTAAGAAAACTAGGCTAGGCCTTTTCTTACTTCAAAATATCCAGTATAATCACAGTTAACACATTTTGCAGGGGGAGAACCTTTATCTTCACTAAGCCTAGGAGCCCAGCTGGACATAAGGAATAAGGAACTAATAGGGTAAGACACCCAGTAGTCGGCCACCTGCCTATTCTCGGACAGAATGTTACTAACAGGGAACCTAGCTCTAGGCTAATGTGCTTAGAAAGTTTTTATACACTACTATAATACTATAAAGGAAGTTTTTATACACTACTAGGCCTATGGATACTATTAGATATCCATATGGATATCTAAGTGACCAGAGGAACCAGCTTTGTCTTTGTATAAAAACTTTCTTTTATAAAAAAACTTTGTATAAAAACAGGGAACCTAGCCTAGAGCTAGGTTCCCTGTTAGTTACATTCTGTCCAAGAATAGGCAAGTGGCCGACTACTGGGTGTCTTACCCTAGCCTATGTTAAGAAATCTATTCTTACTTCAGAACATCCAGTATAATCATAGTTAACACATTTGGCAGGGGAAGAACCTTTATCTTCACTTCTTACCTTTGGTTTTACAGTATTTCTAGCCTAAGGAATTCATGAATTTCTTAGAGCCTATAGGTTATTAACAGGGTAGCCTATATACCCCACCCCCCTAATGTGCAAATATAAACCCAGAATTGCATCCTGAATCTATATATAACATTCATTTGCATCACAAATAAACTTTACCCCCATATAAGCCATACGATGGATGTCCCAAATCTAGTCAAGCAAAGCTGGAATAAGCAGCTTATCAAGGAAAAGCAGTACAGGAGTCTATGCTAATATTAGGCTATAAAGAGAAATACCAAATTCCATAGGAAACTAATATTTTGGACTCCAAATCCTTTATTTTTAATACTCAAATGTTATATCAACTAATGAAAATGAAAAACCCCTTACAGTTTATTTTAGCAACGTCCACAGGAATCACGCTTCATACACAAAATGGCGGATATATAAATGTGATGCTGTAGCTTTTACATATCCCGAATTTCATTGGCTGACAACTGGTTTTAAAGTATTGCGCTACCTGCAATGGTGAAATTAAAATTAAATATAGAGTGCGTAAAAACAGCTGATTTCAGAGAAACCGTTAAGTGGGTGTCTCCTTTACGCAAAATCTTCTTCAAAGCATAAATTTTTTTAAATTCATTGGTAGCCTTGAATAAATCCTAATAGTGATGAAATAATTCGCTATGTCATTATAGAACAATACAAAATTTTGAATTTTCCAGGTTTAAGTTTAATCCGACTTCTACATAAAGCAAAAAATGAATCTATTTAGTTTATTGAAAGTTTTACTGGAATGTCTGATTTACCGTCGAGTACCTGGTTAAAAAAAAAAAAAAAAAAAAAAAAAAAAAAAAAAAAAACTTGTGGAGTTAACTTTAAGACTATTTTGGCAACTTGACTACCAATTAGTTTTTTGGAAGAAAAAATTGCATAAACAAATGAGGACGGAAAATGCTCCCATTTAATTATGGTAACAAAAAAAGGTGCTTGTATAAAGTACCCCCTGCCTAACATTTTTATATATGTTTACCTGACGGTCAATCCTAATGAAACATACCCAGTTAAGATTAAAATCAATGGTTTAAAAAAAAATTGGGCTATATATTTGCATATTATGTGGAGTGGGAGTAAAGTATAGCGGGTCTGTTTCTCTGACGCTCAACCCCAATGAAATACAAACAATATTATGAAAATATAATACTTTACTAACCAAATTATGGAAACTACATAGGTTTTTTACCCCCCCCCCCTAATGTTTCAAATACATAGCTTAAACTTGTTTGTAAAAAAAAATATCGAAAAAAAAACAATTATACTTAGGTTCTACTTAGATGAAAAGTATTATGTAGGGGGTATTTCATAAAAGCGTCAAAAAAAAATCATAGTAATCCTTAAACTCCTGGAGGCACTTTGTGTCCCAGCCAAGGGTCCTAAGAAAAACATGTTCAGTGTTATAAATGTTAACTCATTTTGCTTAAGCTGGGTCGCAATTAGCGATAAGGAAAAAACTAAAGAGAGATGGGCCAAACATTTTGAGAACTTGCTTAACCGAGATAGAGTTGCAGGAAAAAATATAGAGGAAAATGAAAAAGTTTGTGATACCTTGGATGTGAAGGAAGATTTGTTTTGTGAGGAGGAATTAGCAACAGTACTAAAAGTATTAAAGAATAATAAGGCTCCAGGTGCTGATAGGGTGGTAAATGAGTTTCTTAAATATGGCTCTGAGGTTAGAAATAAGTTATTAAAGATTACAAATATGATTTTTGAAAAAGGGGAAGTAACTAGCAATTTAAGAAAAACCTTAATTAAACCCCTCTATAAGCATGGTGATAAAAGTGAGTGTGGTAAATATCGAGGCATTAGTCTGGTCTCTGTAGGTAGCAAATTACTTAGTAATATGGTACTTTTTAGACTGAGAGTTGCCGTAGACAAAGTTTTAAGAGAAGAGCAGTGCGGTTTTAGAAAAGGTAGAGGATGTGTCAACCAAATTTTCACTCTTAAGCTAATAATTGAGAATTGCCTGAGTTTTCCAACACCTTTGGTCCTCAGTTTTATAGATTATGAGCAAGCGTTTGATTCTGTTGATAGAAGAACTTTAGTAAAGGTTTTATCCTTGTATGGTATACCAGACAAATACATTAAAGTGATTAGTGCTATGTACGAGAATAATACTGTTGCGGTTAAGGTAAGAAATGAGGTTAGCAGCTGGTTTTATATTAAATCAGGAGTTAAGCAGGGTTGTGTTCTATACCCCGTTATATGGATTATTTTGATGGACTTTGTTTTAAGGAGCAGAGGAAAGGCAATGGGAGACCACGGAATCAAATGGGGAGGAAAAAGTCTCCTGGACTTGCATTATGCTGATAATTTAAGCATCCTAGATGAAAGTGAAACCTAACGATTTTAGAAAAACCTTAATTAAACCACTTTATAAGAAAGGTGATAAAAGTGAGTGTGGTAATTATCGAGGCATTAGTCTGGTCTGTGTAGGTAGCAAATTACTTAGTAATATGACACTTTTTAGACTGAGAGTTGCCGTAGACAAAGTTTTAAGAGAAGAGCAGTGCGGTTTTAGAAAAGGTAGAGGATGTGTCAACCAAATTTTCACTCTTAAGCTAATAATTGAGAATTGCCTGAGTTTTCCAACACCTTTGGTCCTCAGTTTTATAGATTATGAGCAAGCGTTTGATCCTGTTGATTGAAGAGCTTTAGTAAAGGTTTTATCCTTGTATGGTATACCAGACAAATACATTAAAGTGATTAGTGCTATGTACGAGAATAATACTGCTGCTGTTAAGGTAGGAAATGAGGTTAGCAGCTGGTTTTATATTAAATCTGGAATTAAGCAGGGTTGTGTTCTATACCCCTTTATATGGATTATTTTTATGGACTTTGTTTTAAGGAGCAGAGGAAAGGCAATGGGAGACCACGGAATCAAATGGGGAGGAAAAAGTCTCCTGGACTTGGATTATGCTGATAATTTAAGCATCCTAGATGAAATTGTGAGCAAAATGAATGAAGTCTTAGAGGTTTTGCGAGTTCAGGGTGCTAGAATTGGTGTGAAAATTAATGTTAGGAAGACTAAGTAACTAAGGCTAGGAATAAGTGAAGATGAAAAGGTGACATTGGATAATGAAAAGACTGATCAGGTGGGCAGCTTCACATACCTTTGTAGTATTATTAGTAAAGATGGTGGGAGCAGTGAAGATGTTAAAAATAGAATAGCCAAGGCTCAAGGTGTTTTTTCACAGTTAAAAAAAAGTCTGGAAGAATAGGAAGGTAAGTCTGCAAACCAAGATTAGAATATTAGAAGATACAGTGATGACAGTGGTCAAATATGGCTCTGAAGCATGGACGAAAAGCGGATGAAGATTTGCTAGATGTTTACCAGAGAAATCGCTTAAGGATTGTTCTGGGTACCCGGCTGACTGACCGTATTTCAAACAATAGGCTATACGAAAAATGAGGTACAATACTACTCTCTAGGGCTATAATGAAAGAAAGGTTGAGGTGGCTAGGGCACGTTGTGTGGATGAAGGATGACAGATTGCCGAAGATTGTTCTTTTCGGCCAACCATCTAGGGCTAAACGGAAATCAGGCCGTCCCCGTCTGGGGTGGGAGGACGTCATAAAGAAAGATTTAAAGGAAATGGGAACTTCGTGGGCGGGTGTAAAAAGGGAGGCTTTGAATAGATTGGGGTGGAGGAGGAGCGTGCGCAGCTGTGTTGGTCTTAGGTGGCTAGGTGCTGCGGAGAGTTTTAAGTGGTAGTAGTAGTAGTAGTAGTAGTAAGAAAACATTTCCTGAGCATTAGTCATCATTAGAATGCCTGGTGCCGTTAAAATTTGTGTGTGTAAAAATAAGTTGGTCCTCAGACTAATTTTAAATGCCTTTTAAAGTTTTTATATATACAAGTTTATGTATTAGGATGCATATCGGGCATCTGAATGCACAGTATATGCTTTGCGAAATAACAGATTTTAATTCTTACAAATGATGCAATTTCTTAAATTAATATTAAAATCATCGGCAGGTATGTAGGCGAGCAAATTGCTTCAATGTAGTATTTACCTTTTTGTGGTATTGTGATTTTTATGGTATTTAAGTGATATAGTGGTAGATGCCTTTATTCTCCCTTTATAGGTTGAGATAAACTTTGGCCCTAAGGTAACTAAACTTTGGTAGCGTGCCCTAGGCTATGACCGGACTAATGAGGCGTGCCAACTGGGTATATTCGAGAGACTAAGTGTAGATTGTAGAGAGGTTGGCTATAATACAATACTTTTATTCAGTTAACAAATACTGATACAAGGTTTGATAATATATATATATATATATATATATATATATATATATATATATATATATATATATATATATATATATATATATATATATATATATATTCTACTGGGACTGGTTGTCCCAAGTAGACCACAAGTCTCAGAAAACTATAATAACATATAATAAGATACTTAGACACTTACAATAATCCGACAATATTCCAAGTTATTTCTAATGAGATAACAAACGGGCAGAGGTTCACCCTGCAAGTCAAAGAGTGTGACTTCAGTCTCAAAAATCTGAGTATATATATGAAAAACCAACCACGTCCATCCGGCTAATTGACGTACATAGCCAGGAAATTGGTTACTGAGCTAGTTCCCTCCAAGCTTACACATTCCATAATGGGTATCTTTATCTTAATAAAAAAGTGGTGTTTTGAAACTTTTGTATTTGCGTTTTTATATTTTTACTAAATTCCAAATTGCCTTAATTAGAAAGCCTCACTACAACACTCCCTATTTAAAGAAGAGTTGTCCCAACTCTCAATATTTTACTTTTAAAACAACTTAATTTTTTACATAGTTACATGCTGCCATCTTTGGGTCATTATGTGAATATACTCTCTATGGGTATTTTTAGGGTCGTGTTTATGGTCAAATATATGCCATGTCCTTTTTTGACCACGGATATCTATTTTGAAATTTATCGTTGTTTCTCTTTTTCTCTTTCTCTAAGACTGGAAAATACTCTTTTTACCCTTTTCATATGCATCTTTTATTTTACCTTAACCCCCACTGGCTTAAGCATTATATTAGTGGTTCTGCTTAAATTAGATTTCAAGTATATTAGAAACATTTATAAATTATTTGAGTTTAAATTTAATTCCCATTAATGATTTAATTTATCTGGGTTTTGTGGTTGATATACCGTTTATTTTTCGTGGTTTAAAAATGCCTTGGATAAATTACACATAACATTTTTGGTTTTTATATTTTCACATATTTTTCAGCACAAATCATTTTCACATATTTCAATAATATAAAGGCTGTGAGGCTATGTAGTACATTCTATAGTCCTAAATTAAGTTCTGATTTTATCTCACTTACTGATGAACTTGTAGTAAAGTCTGTAATACTGCATACAGTTTCCAAAATACTAGTTGACCATTTATGGTTTTGTTTCTGATGGTATGGGCTGTTAGTATCGGGATACATTTGAACTGCCTTCGAAATTTGTTCCTTTTCAAAAATGCGTAAAAAAATGATTGAGAAATGGATCCGAAAGGATGTTACAAAAATTTGATTTCCCAAAAAAATAAACTAAGGCTGTATCTAAAATCAATATTCACATTAGAATACACATAAAGCATAAAGTGTTACATATGTAGTAAAAAGAAACACTCATTTTTGTAAAGTTTAAGTACTTTTAATTACTTTTCTCTCTTTTTATCTAAACATAATATGCCGCTTAAATAGAAACATTATGTTTCTTTCTGGATTATCCTTTTCAAACTTAATACTTAAGGGATTATTTCACAATAAAAAAAATTTATACGTTGCCTCGAAGTCAGACATTTATGTATAACATTAAATCACTAGTCAATACTTATTTTTTTATGTCTAAAAATAAAAAAAAACATGTATATATATACAAGCATTGTGTAATAACTTACAGAAGTATTTTTTTTAAGTCGCAAAACTAGATAGAACATTCACCTACTGGTTAAAGCTTAAAGTATTTAAAAAAATAAAAGAAGGTATAAACCAGCATTGGAATTAATTCCAGTTAGTGTTTTGTTAATAGCTTATAAAGCATTAATGTAGAATACTTCTTGAATGATATAAAAAGCAAAATAAAAAACCAAAATACTCAACATATTAATTCACTATATTTAAATTGATATTTAAAATGACTTAAGCTATGTTTTTAAATAACTTAATTGTTTAAAACACAAACAACAATTGTGTACCCTTACAATTTATTTAGTCATTGCAATATTTGTTCCTTTTACAACTTTTAAATAAGTCCGTCAAGACTTTTATCTGATAAGTCTTAAATGCAATTAAAATATATAAAAAATCAAGCCTATCAAATTGATTTATACACTATAATTGAGAAATGTGATTAGCCTCTATATAAGGGCTTGGTAATAGTTCATGTATATGACTTTGCTATTTACATTTCTATATTTGCATTTTTTTTATGATAACAATTCCGTATTTATTAAAGGTTTTCAAAATACATTTAAAACTATATATATCTTCTCAATTACATTTGGTACCACTATATAAATTTTACATATACGACTATATACATTTCCTTATCTTTATTTTACAAATTTGGTTGTATTTCGAACCAACTTGTGTCTTTAAGTGTTTTTAGCTTACTATATGTCTGTTTGTTTATTGAAACTTTTGAGTTTTTTAATTCTTTTCGAATTTTTAGGTGATTGAGACAGTTACAAAAAAAATGTATTAGTCTGTAATCTCTTTTTTTCAGCTTTAATGTCGTTTTGAGACAGGGATTGATTTACAGCTTGATTTGATAAGCTAAAAATTTAGCTATTCGTCTTTTTACCTGTTTTTGGACTATCAGATGACTCGTGCATGCACCCTGAAGGTTTGCTTACCAGGTCTGCTTTCTGGTAGCTCGTTACAACGTTTCTAGGTTCTCTGTCATCGGCTACAGCTAAATGGACTATTATGAACTTGCACACACAATAATTAATTATTTATAGTATTGCCACACTTTTTTTTGATTTCTGGCCACAGTTTTCTCTTGGGCTATTCTGTTATCGAACAAAGTGGCCATTCTGCAGAACATATATCTTGCCTTCATGGCAAACATTAATTTATTTTTTAAAATTAATGTGATAATGAAAATTTTCACTTTAACTACCAAACTTTTAGTGTTGTTTTATTTAGGCCTTGATATTCTTTTTTTCCCAAAACGACTCCCACATAAGAAAGCATAATTTTTCCTGTCTACTTGGAGCATTTCTCCAATATTTCTATTAATCTTGGCCCGAGTTAACCACTGTAACGGTGGCTCCGTAGTATTAATGCTACTTATTTTGTACCTATTTAGTATAATTTTCGTACTAGTCTTGTTCGATCAGTTCAATATGTGCGTATAACAGAGTTTAACTGACTCCGTTGAATTTCTTGTCCTTTAATTTCGTCTTGCTTTATTTTCAACTTCAAACCTTCTCTTTTTTTATTATTCACTTCAATGAGGCCTAAGGGTTTTTTCAAGTTTTTTTTCCACTTTTTCAGTAAAATGGGTCTTTTTTTAAGCCTATATTTATATGTTTTATGTTTTATTCAATAGCTTTTACATGTTTTTATGCTGATTGCGCTTCTATGGTCAAATTCATTATCTCCTTATTTTTAAGAGGTGGGGGGGTGTCAATTGTTGCAACAAGCATTTTTTTTTAAATTATTTAAATTTATTCGTCCGAAAGTGTTTGTGTTAGGAAAGTACTGTATCTTTTCAGCTGATTTTTAGAACACTTTTAATTAAGGTTTGTCCCGCATTTGCTAGTTCTCATTTGTTCATAAAAATTCAATCTTAACGATATACAGGTTGCAAATTTAATTCTAGCTTTAATTACTATTTTATTTGCCAAAGAAAGAGAGAAAATAATTCCCTTGGCAAGGCTAAATAACTTTGAATCTGGAATCAAGAAGAATTATAAGAATAAAATTCTGTTCATTACTGCGAGGTTTATCGTTGTGTAATGTTATGTTTTGTTTTCAAAGAAAAAGTGGATACGTTTAGTTTGTATTAGGGTTCAACGGATTGGGATTTGGGTGTTTGGGTTGGCACAGGTGAAAACCAATTGCTTAAACTAGGGTTCTCCGGTGCCAGTTCGTTTTCTCAGATCCAATACATCGCTAGAGTTAAAATTATTAACTTGAACTATTATTGTGGTTTGCTTGTGACGATGGGGTTAATTTTGGCTTATTTCAATAGGCTTTTGTCGTTGGCCTTTACCTCCTTGTAAGTACTTAGGTTATAATTTATTTTTATATTGCTTTTCGTTTCTTTTACGTAGCACGTTTTTGCTTTCTAAGCTTTCGCTTAAATCTTTATAGCGCTTAATAATTGTCTTTAATATTTTTTTTTTTTTTACCAAAAATTATTATGTTAGACTATAACTAATTATAATAAGATTACAGTTAGCTTATACATGTCCGGATTCATGTAAACTCTCGCTGTATTTTCCTATTATTATTTTTTTAATTCCCGTCAAAAACAAACGATTGATTTCCAATCACCCCCCCAAAAAAAATTTCGTCAATACATACCAAAAGAATAACCTTTTAATTCTGGTTCTGAATATTTATAACTCAGTTATTTTCACTACACCCATTAAAAGTTACGAGTCAACTATTAATAACTTTAACTGTAATGCCACCTTGTAATTGTTCCCGTTATAAAGTTTCTATTTGCTTCCTAGACACAATCTATTTGTAGACTAATTGGGATATAAGGGACTATTGGCTTCAAGCTATTTGATTTTTACAATCAGACCGTATTTATGTGATATATTATGAAGGAAATTTTGACGTTATTAACATACCGATTAAAAGAAGAAAAAAAATATAGATATTTCTTTAGAGGCTCTTTACTCGTTTTCTTTTTCCCAGGTTATTATTATTTTATTCAAATACAAATCGGCTGGGAGCCACGCTAATTCTCCCTTTCTCCGTTTACTGGTCTGAATTTTGTATTCCAAATTTCTTTTTCTCTTCTTTTTAATATTTACAAGTTTTTCCGTGGTCTCTATCATGTGGTTTACAAGGTTTCTGAATTCGAGCGCGGTTTTGTTGTTTCGTCAAATGTCTTTAGCCTTCGTTCCTCATGACGTTTGGCCTTTTTCATTATTGATTTAGCTACTTGTGCTGCTGAAGAAGGAACTTGTTGCTGCCCTTCTGGTTTCTTTACTTTTCTCCATAATCTCTCTCTGAAGAAGGTTTTTCTTAACGATGGCCAAGGTTTAGTTATGTCTGTTTCTGTAGAAGAATTATTGGTGTCATATTCTGTTAGGTCGCGTCTGGTAGATGGTGTTTGTTCAAAAGCCATTTTTGTGTTAAGACTGTAGGTGAGTCTAATGTATGAAAATCAGATAATTCATTGGTTTCGTCCAAATGTTCTTCCTCTTTGGATTTAACCTCTGGTTTATCACGTTTTAAACCATTAGGTTGTGTTTGAGGCTCTTCTCTAACGCTTTCATCGCTAGTATCCGAAGAGCATCGAACATTTCCCTTTTTCTCTTGTTTGTTGTGGAGAGTTTGTAGCCAAGACTGGGTTAAATACTCCTTGCATTCCTCCCAACTGTTGCGGTCGTTAAAAAGGTCAGAGAATTCATATGGTCTTCTGATATATACTGCTGAAATTGTTTCCTCTATTTTTTCGTCTGAAGGAATAGGCTTTGATTTCCATGGTTTTGAGAAAAAATTTTTTTCATTATATTATGGCGTACTACTTCTTCCTTTTCATTATGCTGATGTTTTAGAACATGAGTCAAGTTATTTGATAGAATTTTAACAATCCTCTAGGGCCCATCCTATTTCTGTTTTAACTTTTTTGTCCCTTCTAGATTGGTTTCTTATACATAGACCAAATCTCCTAAACTATAATTTGTCTTATTTTTGCTTGTACCGTCATATTTTCTTTTTGTTCTATTTTCGCATCTTCCATTTTGTCTTTTTCTTGTTCCATAGCTTTTTTCATTCGCATCACCATTTCTTGTTTATATTGGTCTAGTTTTTAATATATTCTATCATTTTGTATTTCATCTAAACAAATTCTGGGATGTTAGATGTTGTAAAAAAATGGTGTTTCTTTTAAAGAACGTGATAAAGCCCTATTTACTGCAAAGATTACGAATGGTAAATGTTCATCCCGATTTTCATTTTCCTCTCTTGCATGTATCCCCAGCATGTGAGCTAATTCTCTATGTTCGCGTTCAACCTTTTTCATTAGCGGAGGCCATGTAAGACGAGGTAAACCATCACTTTACCCCCAGATATTCCATAATTTCGTCTAATAATTAGGCTCTAAAACATGGCACATTATCACTAAGTAAAATTCTAGGAAAAATTCCGTGTTCCAAAAAGAGCCGGTTGATTAAAACTTTCACAATGGTTTTTGTATTTTCGTCTGTAATTGGAAAAGTGTATAAATATGAGTTGAAAGGGTCAACTACGGTTAGTACACGCCTGTTTTCTTTCCTGGAAACTGGTAAACTTCCTCCTGTTCCCCAAATGTCTATTGACATTAATTCTCCTACCTCCTGAAGGGGTGGGGTATAGACCTAATTCGGCCCTAGGGGTCTTTGGTGGCGACTTTTGTTTGGCACACTCTTGGCTGCTTTGTATGAAAGATTTTACTTTTGAGTACATTTTTGGAAAAAAAAATATCCTTTTAGTCTCCCAATAGTTTTTCGCTTCTCCCATGTGACAGCCAATAGTTGCGTTTGGCATCTGTAAAATCTCTCCTTCCAGTTATTTCGGAATTACTGGAATAATTTTTAAGTATTTTCTTCTATATTCTTGCGATGGTCTGCAATATCTCACCAAAAGATTTTTACTTTCATCCAGATAAAAATTATCTAAGTCTTTCTAAAAATGTTTAAAGTGCTCTGGCAGTTCCATTCCTTTTGATAAAAAGGATTTCATCGCTAAGAAAAAATCATCTTTATCTTGATGATTCGAAATATTTCCATTAGATAATATTCCTACCCCTTCCAGTTCGTTCAGGATGGTTGTTATCAAATTTCCTTCCGTATCAGGATTTCGTGACAAATAGTCTGGTAAAATGTTTGTCAGGCCCTTAATATATATTGGGTATATGAATATGCTTGCAGACATAGTATCCACCGTGTCAGCCGTGCTGAAGTATTTTGCATCGTATGTAGCCAAATTAGTGATTTTTGGTCTACGCATAAAATGAATTTTTTTCCAAGTAAAAATTGGCTAAAATATTATGTAAGAACTACAACTGCTATGCATTCTCTTTCAACCGTCAAATATTTTCTTTTGCCTCCGTTAGCGACCTGCTGGTGTATTGGACTATTGATTTTACTCCTTCCGAATTTATGTTTAATAATATGTTTACCCGTGCCCCAGCCATTTAAACATTTGCCTCTCAATTACTTGGACTATCTGTCTTGACTTTTCCCTGTCCTACAGTTAACCAGCGTCTTGATGCAACCTATACGACCTATTGTAAAATACTTGATAACTTCAATTCCGTATCCCGACGCATCTGTTTGTAAACAGAAGTCTTGCGACAAATCTGGTTGTTTAAGTATTGGTGCCTGTAATAATTGCCTTTTTATTTCATTCAGCGGCTGCAATGCGTCCGCTGGACATTCAAATTTACCTGATTTTTTCAAAAGGTTTGTCAAAGGTTGTGCTATCGTTGCATAATTTCTAATATATCATCGGAAATAACTTAACAGACCACACACTGATCTGCAGTTTATTTATCTTTTGGTGGCTGTAAATTTTCTATCACCGTAAATATTTCTGAATTTGGTGAAATATTACCTTGGTTTATCAGATGTCCAAGAAAAAATAGTTTTGGCAATACTATTTTTAACTTTTCTGGTTTTAATTTTAAGCCTTCTTTTTCGAATTTTTCCAGTATTTTTCTAAGTCCGACTAAATGGTCTTCCAGGTTTTCATGAAACAAAATTACATCATCTAAATAAGCCAAGGTATCTTTTTTCCTTCCTGGTTCGTTATCTTTTAACACCAAATTCATTAGTCGACTAAAACAATTTGGACTAAATGATAAGCCAAAAGGCATACGTTCAAATGTGAACGTTCTTCCATCGTCTAAGATTACTGTTGCTTTGTGTTTCGTTTCTGGATCTAAGGCTATTTGCAAATATCCTGCTATTAAGTCAAAACTAGTATAGTATTTTGTACCTCCCAGCAAATATAAATTGTATCAATTCTTGTTAATTTCATAACGTCTTATAACGTGACCGCATTTAGCGCTCCAAAATCTATGCAAAACTTCCAGATGTTACCTTTTTTTCCGACTATTACTAGTGGAAAACACCAATTGCTAACACTTTCTTTCATTATACCCTGTTCTTCCATTTCCTATATTTGGCCGTCCAGCCATGGTTTTAAATGATAAGGTGTTTTATACGGTGACTTTTTAATTGGAGGGCCCTGTGTTGATAATTTTTGCATGATAAAGTGAGTTAATCCGTAATCCGCTTTGTGTCTTGCAAAAGTCCATCTAAAATCCCAAAGAATATTTTCCACCCGGGTTTTTACGTTTTCCGTTGAATGTTTTAAATCAAATTGTTGCTAAAAATCAGTTTTGTCATTCCATACTTTTCTTGTGGTTGCGGTTTTAATGGCATTTGTTCGTGGCTAGTGAAATTTACGCTTAATTCTGGACTGTTTAGAGATTTTATTTCTGAATTTGAAATCTCTTCGAGTAACCCAAGCCCTATTTGGTCCAGCTTTACTTTGTGAACAGCCGAACAGCTGTGGTAAGGAGTCGCTGTGGCCAATCAGAAGAGCTGTATCATAAAAAGACGTCGCCTGAAGCTCCTCGGCCACACATTGCGCCGTCCCGAAGGTAGGATATGTCGAGACGTCCTTGTCTGTGAACCAGCCCCCTCCTTGAAACGTAAACCAGGAGGACAAAAGAGGAACCTGTGGCAAAATTCAAGGAGGACCTGGAACCGTGGGGAGGATTCAGGAGACACGGTCGGAGATGGGACAAAGACTGGCTGAAGATCGCCGGAGAATCTGCAGCCGGCAGGTCCAAGTGGTCGTCGGAAGTCATCCCAAGATCCTTTGGTGCCAGGCAGGACAGTTCCTCGTCTGGTCCCCGCCGAAAGTAAAGTAAGTAAGTAAGCTTTACTTTGTTATTATTTAGATTTAATAGTTTTAAATATGTGATACCATTTTCAATTTTAATAACTTGATTTTCCACGAAAATTGTGGGGTATTCTTTCAGGGTGTATCGTCCTATCATGGCATCCTTCTTTTGTATTTAATGTTGCTAGAACTTGAGCTGTTGTTCCCCCTTGTATTATGATTTTTTCGTTTATTTTTAGGTTATAATCCGAATCGCCACTCTCTTTATCTGTTGTTACACAAATTTGCCTATTAGTTTCATTTGCCTGGCTTATGGTTATTGCATCATTTATGGTTTCCCATAGATCCCAAATTTCCTGATAGCATCTACTCCTAAAATACAAGGAAATGGTAGCTACTTACATATTATCACCGCTACCGTTAAGTGGGTGCCTCCTTTACGCAAAATCTTCTTCAAAGCATAATTTTTTTAAAATTCATTGGTAGCCTTGAATAAATCCTAATAGTGATGAAATAATTCGCTATGTCATTATAGAACAATACAAAATTTTGAATTTTTCAGGTTTAAGTTTAATCCGACTTCTACATAAAGCAAAAAATGAATCTATTTAGTTTATTGAAAGTTTTACTGGAATTTCTGATTTACCGTCGAGTACCTGGTTAAAAAAAAAAAAAAAAAAAAAAAAAAAAAAAAAAAAAACTTGCGTAGTTAACTTTAAGACTATTTTGGCAACTTGACTACCAATTAGTTTGTTGGAAGAAAAAATTGCATAAACAAATGAGGACGGAAAATGCTCCCATTTAATTATGGTAACAAAAAAAGGTGCTTGTATAAAGTACCCCCTGCCTAACATTCTTTATATATGTTTACCTGACGGTCAATCCTAATGAAACATACCCAGTTAAGATTAAAATTAATGGTTTTAAAAAAAATTGGGCTATATATTTGCATATTATGTGGAGTGGGAGTAAAGTATAGCGGGTCTGTTTCTCTGACGCTCAACCCCAATGAAATACAAACAATATGATGAAAATATAATACTTTACTAACCAAATTATGGAAACTACAGAGGTATTTTACCCCCCCCCCCCTAATTTTTCAAATACATAGCTTAAACTTGTTTGTAAAAAAAAATATCGAAAAAAAAACAATTATACTTAGGTTCTACTTAGATGAAAAGTATTAGGTAGGGGGTATTTCATAAAAGCGTCAAAAAAAAATCATAGTAATCCTTAAACTCCTGGAGGCACTTTGTGTCCCAGCCAAGGGCCCTAAGAAAAACATGTTCAGTGTTATAAATGTTAACTCTTTTTGCTTAAGCTGGGTCGCAATTAGCGATAAGGAAAAAACTAAAGAGAGATGGGCCAAACATTTTGAGAACTTGCTTAACCGAGATAGAGTTGCAGGAAAAAATATAGAGGAAAATGAAAAAGTTTGTGATACCTTGGATGTGAAGGAAGATTTGTTTTGTGAGGAGGAATTAGCAACAGTACTAAAAGTATTAAAGAATAATAAGGCTCCAGGTGCTGATAGGGTGGTAAATGAGTTTCTTAAATATGGCTCTGAGGTTAGAAATAAGTTATTAAAGATTACAAATATGATTTTTGAAAAAGGGGAAGTACCTAACGATTTTAGAAAAACCTTAATTAAACCACTTTATAAGAAAGGTGATAAAAGTGAGTGTGGTAATTATCGAGGCATTAGTCTGGTCTCTGTAGGTAGCAAATTACTTCGTAATATGGTACTTTTTAGACTGAGAGATGCCGTAGACAAAGTTTTAAGAGAAGAGCAGTGCGGTTTTACAAAAGGTAGAGGATGTGTCGACCAAATTTTCACTCTTGAGCTAATAATTGAGAAGTGCCTGAGGTATCAAACACCTTTGGTCCTCAGTTTTATAGATTATGAGCAAGCGTTTGATTCTGTTGATAGAAGATCTTTAGTAAAGGTTTTATCCTTGTATGGTATACCAGACAAATACATTAAAGTGATTAGTGCTATGTACGAGAATAATACTGTTGCGGTTAAGGTAAGAAATGAGGTTAGCAGCTGGTTTTATATTAAATCAGGAGTTAAGCAGGGTTGTGTTCTATACCCCTTTATATGGATTATTTTGATGGACTTTGTTTTAAGGAGCAGAGGAAAGGCAATGGGAGACCACGGAATCAAATGGGGAGGAAAAAGTCTCCTGGACTTGCATTATGCTGATAATTTAAGCATCCTAGATGAAAGTGTGAGCAAAATGAATGAAGTCTTAGAGGTTTTGCGAGTTCAGGGTGCTAGAGTTGGTGTGAAAATGGTGCTAGAATTGGTGGAAGATAAGTCTGCAAACCAAGATGAGAATATTAGAAGCTACAGTGATGACAGTGGTCAAATATGGCTCTGAAGCATGGACGAAAAGCGGATGAAGATTTGCTAGATATTTTCCAGAGAAATTGCTTAAGGATTGTTCTGGGTACCCGGCTGACTGAACGTATTTCAAACAATAGGCTATACGAAAAATGAGGTACAATACTGCTCTCTAGGGCTATAATGAAAGAAAGGTTGAGGTGGTTAGGGCACGTTGTGCGGATGAAGGATGACAGATTGCCGAAGATTGTTCTTTTCGGCCAACCATCTAGGGCTAAACGGAAATCAGGCCGTCCCCGTCTGGGGTGGGAGGACGTCATAAAGAAAGATTTAAAGGAAATGGGAACTTCGTGGGCGGGTGTAAAAAGGGAGGCTTTGAAGAGATTGGGGTGGAGGAGGAGCGTGCGCAGCTGTGTTGGTCTTAGGTGGCTAGGTGCTGCGGAGAGTTTTAAGTGGTAGTAGCAGTAGTAGTAGTAGTAGTAAGAAAACATTTCCTGAGCATTAGTCATCATTAGAATGCCTGGTGCCGTTAAAATTTGTGTGTGTAAAAATAAGTTGGTCCTCAGACTAATTTTAAATGCCTTTTAAAGTTTTTATATATACAAGTTTATGTATTAGGATGCATATCGGGCATCTGAATGCACAGTATATGCTTTGCGAAATAACAGATTTTAATTCTTACAAATGATGCTATTTCTTAAATTATTATTAAAATCATCGGCAGGTATGTAGGTGAGCAAATTGCTTCAATGTAGTATTTACCTTTTTGTGGAATTGTGATTTTTATGGTATTTAAGTGATATAGTGGTAGATGCCTTTATTCTCCCTTTATAGGTTGAGATAAACTTTGGCCCTAAGGTAACTAAACTTTGGTAGCGTGCCCTAGGCTATGACCGGACTAATGAGGCGTGCCAACTGGGTATATTCGAGAGACTAAGTGTAGATTGTAGAGAGGTTGGCTATAATACAATACTTTTATTCAGTTAACAAATACTGATACAAGGTTTGATAATATATATATATATATATATATATATATTATATATATATATATATATATATATATATATATATATATATATATATATATATATATTCTACTGGGACTGGTTGTCCCAAGTAAACCACAAGTCTCAGAAAACTATAATAACATATAATAAGATACTTAGACACTTACAATAATCCGACAATATTCCAAGTTATTTCTAATGAGATAACAAACGGGCAGAGGTTCACCCTGCAAGTCAAAGAGTGTGACTTCAGTCTCAAAAATCTGAGTATATATATGAAAAACCAACCACGTCCATCCGGCTAATTGACGTACATAGCCAGGAAATTGGTTACTGAGCTAGTTCCCTCCAAGCTTACACATTCCAGGATGGGTATCTTTATCTTAATAAAAAAGTGGTGTTTTGAAACTTTTGTATTTGCGTTTTTATATTTTTACTAAATTCCAAGTTGCCTTAATTAGAAAGCCTCACTACAAGACTCCCTATTTAAGGAAGAGTTGTCCCAACTCTCAATATTTTACTTTTAAAATAACTTAATTTTTTACATAGTTACATGCTGCCATCTTTGGGTCATTATGTGAATATACTCTCTATGGGTATTTTTAGGGTCGTGTTTATGGTCAAATATATGCCATGTCCTTTTTTGACCACGGATATCTATTTTGAAATTTATCGTTGTTTCTCTTTTTCTCTTTCTCTAAGACTGGAAAATACTCTTTTTACCCTTTTCATATGCATCTTTTATTTTACCTTAACCCCCACTGGCTTAAGCATTATATTAGTGGTTCTGCTTAAATTAGATTTCAAGTTATATTAGAAGCGTTTATAAATTATTTGAGTTTAAATTTATTTCCCATTAATAATTTAATTTATCTGGGTTATGTGGCTGATATGCCGTTTATTTTTCGTGGTTTAGAAATGCCTTGGATAGATTACACATAATATTTTTGGTTTTTATATTTTCACATATTTTTCAGCACAAATCATTTTCACATATTTCAATAATATAAAGGCTGTGAGGCTATGTAGTACATTCTATAGGCCTAAATTAAGTTCTGATTTTATCTCACTTACTGATGAACTTGTAGTAAAGTCTGTAATACTGCATACAGTTTCCAAAATACTAGTTGACCATTTATGGTTTTGTTTCTGATGGTATGGGTTGTTAGTATCGGGTTACATTTGAACTGCCTTCGAAATTTGTTCCTTTTCAAAAATGCGTAAAAAAATGATTGAGAAATGGATTCGAAAGGATGTTACAAAAATTTGATTTCCCAAAAAAATAAACTAAGGCTGTATCTAAAATCAATATTCACATTAGAATACACATAAAGCATAAAGTGTTACATATGTAGTAAAAAGAAACACTCATTTTTGTAAAGTTTAAGTACTTTTAATTACTTTTCTCTCTTTTTATCTAAACATAATATGCCGCTTAAATAGAAACATTATGTTTCTTTCTGGATTATCCTTTTCAAACTTAATACTTAAGGGATTATTTCACAATAAAAAAATTTATACGTTGCCTCGAAGTCAGACATCTATGTATAACATTAAATCACTAGTCAAAACTTATTTTTTTAAGTATAAAAATAAAAAAAAACATAGTATATATATACAAGCATTGTGTAATAACTTACAGAAGTATTTTTTTTAAGTCGCAAAACTAGATAGAACATTCAACTACTGGTTAAAGCTTAAAGTATTTAAAAAAATTAAAGAAAGGTATAAACCAGCATTGGAATTAATTCCAAGTAGTGTTTTGTTAATAGCTTATAAAGCATTAATGGTGAATACTTCTTGAATGTTATAAAAAGCAAAATAAAAAACCAAAATACTCAACATATTAATTCACTATATTTACATTGATATTTGAAATGACTTAAGCTATGTTTTTAAATAGCTTAATTGTTTAAAACACAAACAATAATTATGTACCCTTACAATTTATTTAGTCACTGCAATATTTGTTCTTTTTATAACTTTTAAATAAGTCCGTCAAGACTTTTATCTGATAAGTCTTAATTGCAATTAAAATATATAAAAAATCAAGCCTATCAAATTGATTTATACACTATAATTGAGAAATGTGATTAGCCTCTATATAAGGGCTTGGTAATAGTTCATGTATATGACTTTGCTATTTACATTTCTATATTTGCATTTTTTTTTACGATAACAATTCTGTACAAAATACATTTAAAACTATATATATCTTCTCAATTACATTTGGTACCACTATATAAATTTTACATATACGACTATATACATTTCCTTATCTTTATTTTACAAATTTGGTTGTATTTCGAACCAACTTGTGTCATTAAATGTTTTTAGCTTACTATATGCCTGTTTGTTTATTAAAACTTTTGAGCTTTTTAAATCTTTTCGAATTTTCAGGTGATTGAGACAGTTACAAAAAAAAAATGTATTTGTCTGTAATCTCTTTTTTTCAGCTTTAATGTCCTTTTGAGACAAGGCTTGATTTACAGCTTGATTTGATAAGCTAAAAATTTAGCTATTCGTCTTTTTACCTGTTTTTGGACTATCAGATGACTCGTGCATGCACCCTGAAGGTTTGCTTACCAGGTCTGCCTTCTGGTAGCTCGTTACAACGTTTCTAGGTTCTCTGTCATCGGCAACAGCTAAAAGGACTATTATGAACCTGCAACCATATTTATAGTATTGCCACACTTTTTTTGATTTGTGGCCACAGTTTTCTCTTGGGCTATTCTGTTATCAGACAAAGTGGCCCTTCTGCATAACAGTATACCTGGCCTTCATGGCAAACAGTAATTTATTTTTTAAAATTAAAGTGATAATGAAAATTTTCAATTTAACTACCCAACTTTTTGTGTTCTTGTATTTAGGCATTGATTTTATTTTTTTCCTAAAACGACTCTCACATAAGAAAGCATAATTTTTCCTGTCTACTTGGAGCATTTCTCCAATATTTCTAATAATCTCGGCCCGAGTTAACCACTGTAACGGTGGCTCCGTAGTATTAATGCTACTTATTTTGTACCTATTTAGTATAATTTTCGTACTAGTCTTGTTCGATCAGTTCAATATGTGCGTATAACAGAGTTTAACTGACTCCGTTGAATTTCTTGTCCTTTAATTTCGTCTTGCTTTATTTTCAACTTCAAACCTTCTCTTTTTTTATTATTCACTTCAATGGGGCCTAAGGGTTTTTTCAAGTTTTTTTTTCCGCTTTTTCAGTAAAATAGGTCTTTTTTTAAGCCTATATTTATATGTTTCATGTTTTATTCAATAGCTTTTACATGTTTTTATGCTGATTGCCCTTCTATGGTCAAATTCATTATCTCCTTATTTTTAAGAGGTGGGGGGGGGGGTGTTTGTTGTTGGAACATGTATTTTTTTTTGAAATTATTTAAATTTCTTCGTCCGAAATTGTTCGTGTTAGAAAAGTAATGTATTTTTTCAGCTGATTTTTAGAACACTTTTAATTAAGTTTTGCCCCTCATTTGCTATTTCTCATTTCTTCATAAAAATGCAATTTTTATAATATACAGGTTGCAAATTTTATCCTAGCTTTAATTACTATTTTATTTGCCAAAGAAAGAGAGAAAATAATTCCCTTGGCAAGGCTAAATAACTTTGAATCTGGTATCAGGAAGAATTATAAGAATGAAATTCTGTTCATTACTGTGAGGTTTTTCGTTGTGTAATGTTATGTTTTGTTTTCAAAGAAAAAGTGGATAAGTTTAGTTTGTATTAGGGTTCAACGGATTGGGATTTGGGTGTTTGGGTTGGCACAGGTGAAAACCAATTGCTTAAACTAGGGTTCTCCTGTGCCAGTTCGTTTTCTCAGATCCAATACGTCGCTAGAGTTAAAATTATTAACTTGAACTATTATTGTGGTTTGCTTGTGACGATGGGGTTAATTTTGGCTTATTTCAAATGGCTTTTGTCGTTGGCCTTTAAGTCCTTGTAAGTACTTAGGTTGTAATTTATTTTTATATTGCTTTTCGTTTCTTTTACGTAGCACGTTTTTGTTTTCTAAGCTTTCGCTTAAATCTTTATAGCGCTTAATAATTGTCTTTAATATTTTTTTTGTTTTTACCGAAAATTATTATGTTAGACTATAACTAATTATAATAAGATTACAGTTAGCTTATACATGTCCGGATTCATGTAAACTCTCGCTGTATTTTCCTATTATTTTTTTTTTAATTCCCTTCAAAAACAAACGATTTTTTTCCAAACACCCCCCCCCCCCCAAAAAAAAAATTTCGTCAATACATACCAAAAGAATAACCTTTTAATTCTGGTTCTGAATATTTATAACTCAGTTATTTTCACTACACCCATTAAAAGTTACGAGTCAACTAATAATAACTTTAACTGTAATGCCACCTTGTAATTGTTCCCGTTATAAAGTTTCTATTTGCTTCCTGGACACAATCTATTTGTAGACTAGTTGGGATATAAGGGACTATTGGCTTCAAACCATTTGAGTTATACTATCAGACCGTATTTATCTGATATATTATGAAGGAAATTTTGACGTTATTAACATACCGATTAAAAAATAAAAAAATATATAGATATTTCTTTAGAGGCTCTTTACTCGTTTTCTATTTCCCCGTTTATTATTATTTTATTCAAATACAAATCGACTGGGAGCCAAGCTAATTCTCCCTTTCTCCGTTTACTGGTCTGAATTTTTTATTCCAAATTTCTTTTTCTCTTCTTTTTAATATTTACAAGTTTTTCCGTGGTCTCTATCATGTGGTTTACAAGGTTTCTGAATTTGAGCGCGGTTTTGTTGTTTCGTCAAATGTCTTTAGCCTTCGTTCCTCATGACGTTTGGCCTTTTTCATTAGTGATTTAGCTATTTGTGCTGCTGAAGAAGGAATTTATTGCTGACCTTCTGGTTTCTTTACTTTTCTCCATAATCTCTCTCTGAAGAAGGTTTTTCTTAACGATGGCCAAGGTTTAGTTATGTCTGTTTCTGTAGAAGAATTATTGTAGAAGAATTATATTCTGTTAGGTCGCGTCTGGTAGAAGGTGTTTGTTCCAAAAGCCATTTTTGTGTTAAGACTCTAGGTGAGTCTAATGTATGAAAATCAGATAATTCATTGGTTTCGTCCAAATGTTCTTCCTCTTTGGATTTAACCTCTGGTTTGTCACGTTTTAAACCATTAGGTTGTGTTTGAGGCTCTACTCTAACGCTTTCATCGCTAGTATCCGATGAGCATCGAACATTTCCCTTTTTCTCTTGTTTGTTGTGGAGAGTTTGTAGCCAAGACTGGGTTAAACACTCCTTGCATTCCTCCCAACTGTTGCGGTCGTTAAAAAGGTCAGAGATTTCATATGGTCTTCTGATATATACTTGTGAAATTGTTTCCTCTATTTCTTCGTCTGAAGGAATAGGCTTTGATTTCTATGGTTTTGAGAAATTTTTTTCATTATATTATGGCGTACTACTTCTTCCTTTTCATTATGCTGATGTTTTAGAACATGAGTCAAGTTATTTGATAGAATTTTAACAATCCTCTAGGGCCCATCCTATTTCTGTTTTAACTTTTTTGTCCCTTCTAGATTGGTTTCTTATACATAGACCAAATCTCCTAAACTATAATTTGTCTTATTTTTGCTTGTACCGTCATATTTTCTTTTTGTTCTGTTTTCGCATCTTCCATTTTGTCTTTTTCTTGTTCCATAGCTTTTTTCATTCGCATCACCATTTCTTGTTTATATTGGTCTAGTTTTTAATATATTCTATCATTTTTTATTTCATCTAAACAAATTCTGGGATGTTAGATGTTGTAAAAAATGGTGTTTCTTTTAAAGAACGTGATAAAGTCCTATTTACTGCAAAGATTACGAATGGTAAATGTTCATCCCGATTTTCATTTTCCTCTCTTGCATGTATCCCCAGCATGTAAGCTAATTCTCTATGTTCGCGTTCAACCTTTTTCATTAGCGGAGGCCATGTAAGACGAGGTAGACCATCGCTTTACCCCCAGATATTCCATAATTTCGTCTAATAATTAGGCTCTAAAACATGGCCCATTATCACTAAGTAAAATTCTAGGAAAAATTCCGTGTTCCAAAAAAAGCCGGTTGACTAAAACTTTCACAATGGCTTTTTATTTTCGTCTGTAATTGGAAAAGTGTATAAATATGAGTTGAAATGGTCAACTAGGGTTACTACACACCTATTTCCTTTCCTAGAAACTGATAAACTTCCTCTTGTTCCCAAAATGTCTATTGACATTAATTCTCCTGCCCTTAAAGGGATGGCGCAGAGACCCAAGTCGGCTCTAGGAGTCTTTGGTGGCGACTTCTGTTTGGCACACTCTTGGCAGATTTGTATGAAAGATTTTACTTTTGAGTACATTTTTGGAAAAAAAATATCCTTTTAGTCTCCCAATAGTTTATCGCTTCTCCCATGTGACAGCCAATAGTTGCGTTTGGCATCTGTAAAATCTCTCCTTCCAGTTATTTGGGAATTACTGGAATAATTTTTAAGTATTTTTTTCTATATTCTTGCGATGGTCTGCAATGTCTTACCAAAAGATTTTTACTTTCATCCAGATAAAAATTATCTAAGTCCTTCAAAAAATGTTTAAAGTGCTCTGGCAGTTCCGTTCCTTTTGATAAAAAGGATTTCATCGCTAAGAAAAAATCATCTTTATCTTGATGATTCGAAATACTTCCATTAGATAGTATTTCCACCCCTTCCAGTTCGTTCAGGATGGTTGTTATCAAATTTCCTTCCGTATCAGGATTTCGTGACAAATATTCTGGTAAAATGTTTGTACGGTCCTATAATATATATTGGGTATATGAATATGCTTGCAGACGTAGTATCCACCGTGTCAGCCGTGCTGAAGTATTTTGCATCGTATGTAGCCAAATTAGTGATTTTTGGTCTAAGCATAAAATGAATTTTCTTCCAAGTAAAAATTGGCGAAAATATTATGTAAAAACTACAACTGCTAGGCATTCTCTTTCAACCGTCGAATATTTTCTTTTGCCTCCGTTAGCGACCTGCTGGTGTATTGGACTATTGATTTTACTCCTTCCGAATTTATGTTTAATAATATGTTTACCCGTGCCCCAGCCATTTAAACATTTGCCTCTCAATTACTTGGACTATCTGTCTTGACTTTTCCCTGTCCTACAGTTAACCAGCGTCTTGATGCAACCTATACGACCTATTGTAAAATACTTGATAACTTCAATTCCGTATCCCGACGCATCTGTTTGTAAACAGAAGTCTTGCGACAAATCTGGTTGTTTAAGTATTGGTGCCTGTAATACTTGCCTTTTTATTTCATTCAGCGGCTGCAATGCGTCCGCTGGACATTCAAATTTACCTGATTTTTTCAAAAGGTTTGTCAAAGGTTTTGCTATTGTTGCATAATTTTTAATATATCGTCGGAAATTACTTAACAAACCACAAACTGATCAGCAGCTTTTTTGATCTTTAGGTGGCTGTAAATTTTCTATGACTGTAAATTTTTCTGAATTTGGTGAAATAGTACCTTGGTTTATAAGATGTCCAAGAAAAACTAGTTTTGGAAATACTATTTTTAACTTTTCTGGTTTTAATTTTAAGCCTGCTTTTTAGAAATTTTCCAGTATTTTTCTAAGTCCGACTAAATGGTCTTCCAGGTTTTCATTAAACAGAATTACATCATCTAAATAAGCCAAGGTATATTTTTTCCTTCCTGGTTCATTATCCTTTAATACGAAATTCATTAATTGACTAAAACCACTTGGACTAAATGATAATCCAAAACGCATACATTCAAATGTGAACGTTCTTCCAACGTCTAAGATTACTGCTGCCTTATTATTTGTTTCTTGATCTAAAGCTATTTGCCAATATCCTGCTGTTAATTCAAAACTAGTATAGTATTTTGTACCTCCCAGCAAATCTAAAATTGTATCAATTCTTGGTAATTTCATAACGTCTTTTACCGTGACGGCATTTAACGCTCTAAAATCTATACATAACTTCCAGATGTTACCTTTTTTTCCGACTATTACTAGTGGAAAATACCAATCGCAAACACTTTCTTTAATTATACCCTGTTCTTCCATTTCCTATATTTGGCCGTCCAGGCATGGTTTTAAATGATAAGGTGTTTTATACGGTGACTTTTTAATTGGAGGGCCCTGTGTTGATAATTTTTGCATGATAAAGTGAGTTAATCCGTAATCCGCTTTGTGTCTTGCAAAAGTCCATCTAAAATCCCAAAGAATATTTTCCACCCGGGTTTATACGTTTTCCGGTAAATTTTTTAAATCAAATTGTTGCAAAAAATCAGTTTTTTCATTCCATACTTTTCTTCTAGTTGCGGTTTTAATGGCATTTGTTCGTGGCTAGTGAAATTTACGCTTAATTCTGGACTGTTTAGAGATTTTATTTCTGAATTTGAAATCTCTTCGAGTGACCCAAGCTCCTCGGCCACACATTGCGCCGTCCCGAAGGTACGATATGTCGAGACGTCCTTGTCTGCGAACCAGCCCCCTCCTGGAAACGTAAACCAGGAGGACAAAAGAGGAACCTGTGGCAAAATTCAAGGAGGACCTGGAACCGTGGGGAGGATTCAGGAGACACGGTCGGAGATGGGACAAAGACTGGCTGAAGATCGCCGGAGAAGCTGCAGCCGGCAGGCCCAAGTTGTCGTCGGAAGTCATCCCAAGATCCTTTGGTGCCAGGCAGGACAGTTCCTCGTCTGTTCCCCGCCTAAAGTAAAGTAAGTAAGTAAGCTTTACTTTGTTATTATTTAGATTTAATAGTTTTAAATATGTGATACCATTTTCAATTTTAATAACTTGATTTTCCACGAAAATCGTGGGGTATTCTTTCAGGGTGTATCGTCCTATCATGGCATCCTTCTTTTGTATTTAATGTTGCTAGAACTTGAGCTGTTGTTCCCCCTTGTATTATGATTTTTTCGTTTATTTTTAGGTTATAATCCGAATCGCCACTCTCTTTATCTGTTGTTACGCAAATTTGCCTATTAGTTTCATTTGCCTGGCTTATGGTTATTGCATCATTTATGGTTTCCCATAGATCCCATATTTCCTGATAGCATCTACTCCTAGAATACAAGGAAATGGTAGCTACTTACACGTTATCACTGTTACTGTTATTTCCTTATCCCCTTTGTTAAATTTTAATGGACATTCCCCCAAAATTGTCAGCTTGTGACCCTTTACTGATGTCAGGGTATTCTGGCATCAGCTTATGCGATTTTAGACACTAGGAGGAAACCTCTTAAAAACTTCCTCTCGAATTAATGATTTTGATGCACCCGTATCTAGTAAGCATGACAAACTTTGAAAACACCCAATGTTAAAACAACGCAAAATCGGTAGACTATTATTATTTGCATTTTTATCACAACATTCTAAACTATAAAGGGGTCTTTGTAAGGAAACAGCTCTGTCAACCCTTAAAGGCTGGTTTCTCCGTTTAAATGCCTACTATTTGACCAAAAGTTTCTGGGTTTATCCCAGTTTTCTTCAGCGTTGCTATTTTGACCCTGGGTATTGTTTACCATTTGATTCCTAGGCCTAAATTCCGAACTATCATTCGGCGTTTGTAAATTATTATTTTTTTCCTGCCGTCCTAAATTTCTGCCCCCCTGCTTTCTGAACTGGTGTTTTGTCTTGAACGTCTGGCCTTTTTTATGTATTCTATGCCAGCAATCTGCTGCATAGTGTTTTGGTTTGCTACAATAATAGCAATTTAATTTTCTCTTAAATTCTTTGTTGGTTTCCTGGTTACTTCCAAATATTCTTGATCTGTCACTGCTGGTTCCCCAACTATCTGTCTTTGGTGGGGGTGCATATTTTCTATAGTTATTAGCTGCTAATCTCTCAAGGTCGTGGAATCTGTCAGTTACTTCCCTAGACGGCTACCCTTGGCTTCCGTCGCTCCTTTTTGGTTCACGATTTGGCTCCTCAAAGTTCACCCGCTTTTGTCCCTTTTCATAAATTATACTTTCTTGGTTTTCTGTGTTATTTATTGACATCTGATCAAACTCTTTCATAGCCTCGTTAATTTTTACCTCTGTTTTGACTACGATTATAGCCTGCTCTAAATTTTCAGGTTTCCGTGATAATATTAGTCTTAATAGCTTTTTTGGTAACACTTGGGTAAAAGTATGTAATTGTACTTTCTTTACTGTCTCGTCAGTTCCACCCCTCTCTAACTGTAAGCATACAGATTTACAAATTTTGTCGGCATATTCCTTGATACTAGTTGAGGTATTGAATGTCACTACCTCTGTTCTTAGGCTCTCGTAGATACTCGTCTCTATGAACCTTGTTTTAAAATATTCAATTAGAATGCTAATGTCTTTGGGCTCTTTTTCCTTAGGCGCCTCAAAGGGTTTCTGGGTCTTTTCATTTAATTTGGCTGCGACAAATTCCTCTTTGACCTTATCCTCAAACGACTCAGTTAGCTTTTTGAAAATTTTAAGTCTTTCGATAAACTCATCTAGATATTAAAATTCCGCGTATTCGGGTATAATTTTTACAATTTCAAGTACCGTTGATAGGGAAGCCATTTTTCTTCTTGTAAAGGCATTTTATTTTAATCTACAATTATTTTTCTAGTCCTCTCGGCCCAGTTTTTCCAACGGCCACCAGTTGTGGTATTGTAATTTTTATGGTACTTAGGTGAAGTAGTGGCAGATGCCTTTATTCTGCCTTTATAAGGGAGATAAACTATGGCCCTAAGGTAATTGAACTTTGGTAGCGTGCCTTAAGCTATGACCGGACTAATGCGGCGTATCAGCTGGGTATATTCGAGAGACTAGCTGTAGATTCTAGAGAAGTTGGCAATAATACAATACTTTTATTCAGTTAAAATATACTGATACAAGGTTTGATAATATATATATATATATATATATATATATATATATATATATATATATATATATATATATATATATATATATATATATATATATATATATATATATATATATATATATATATATATATATATATATATATATATATATATATATATATATATATATATATATATATATATATATATATATATATATATATATATATATATATATATATATATATATATATATATATATATATATATATATATATATATATATATATATATATATATATATATATATATATATATATATATTCTAATGGGACTGGTTGTCCCAAGTAGACCACAAGTCTCAGAAAACTATAATAACATATAATAAGATAATTATACACTTAATAAGATAATTATACAACGGTTTTAAGTTATGCCCTGAGGGCATATAAGAAAGATGTTGGCTCAATGTACTATTAATTATTATTTCCTTTAGAGCAGGGCACTTCATATGGAGGGGTCGTCGTAGAAACTTCAAAAAGGGCTCATTTGATTGGAAATCGAGAGTTTTAGGGCCCTTTTTAATAGTCGAAAGTGATTGGAGGGCAACTAGCCCTCCCCATGCCCATCATTCCCCCAAACACATCCAATCAAAATTTTGAGATAGCCATTTTGTTCAGCGTAGTTGATTTCCATATAATATATATGTTTTTGAGGAGGACACTCCCCCACAACCCTCAGGTCACGGGTTTTAAGTTATGCCTTGGGGGCATATAAGGTTTTTATAGAAGGCGTTGTCGTAGAAACTTCAAAACAGGTTCATTCAATTGGACATTCGAAGGGCTAGTACCCTTTTTAATAGTCAAAAGTTATTGGATCGCAACTAGACCCCCCCCACGCAAAGCATTCCCAAAAACACATCCAATCAAAATTTTAAGATAGCCATTTTGTTCAGCGTAGTTGATTTCCAAATAAAAAATATGTTTTTGAAGAGGATAATCCCCCACAGCCCTCAGGGCAACGGTTTTAAGTCATGCCCTGGGGGCATATAAGGTTTTTGTCGAAGGCGTTGTCGTAGAAACTTCAGATAAAGCTCATTCGATTGGAAAGTCAGAGGGCTAGTGCCCTGTGTAATAGTCGAAAGTGATTGGAGGGTAACTAGCCCCCCCCCATACCCATCATGCCCCCAAACACATCCAATCAAAATTTTGAGATAGCTATTTTGTTCAGCGTAGTTGATTTCCAGATAGAAAATATGTTTTTGAGGAGGACACTCCCCCAGAACTCTCGGGAAAATGGTTTTAAGCTATGTCCTGAGGGCATATAGTCTAAGAACGATGTTGGCACAATGTACTATTAATGATTTTTTCCTTTAGAGCAGGACACTTCATATGGAGGGGTCGTCGTAGAAACTTCAAAAGGGGATCATTCGATTGGGAATTGAGAGTTCTAGTGCCCGTTTTAATAGTCGAAAGTGATTTGAGGGCAACTAGCTCTCCCACGCCCATCATTTCCCCAAACACATCGAATCAAAATTTTGAGATAGCCATTTTGTTCAGCGTAGTTGATTTCCATATAGAATAAATTTTTTTGAGGAGGACACTTCCTCACAACCCTCAGGGCATGGGCTTTAAGTTATGCCCTGGGGGCATATAAGGTTTTAATAGATGGTGTTGTCGTAAAAACTTCAAAACCGGTCAATTCAATTGGACATTCAAAGGGCTAGTACCCTTTTTTATAGTCGAAAGCAATCGGAGGGCACCTCGCCCCCCCACGCCAAATATTCCCCCTAACAAATCCCATCAAAATTTTTAGATAGCCATGTTGTTCAGCGTAGTTGATTTCCAGATATAAAATATGTTTTTTGAGTTGGACACTCCGCCACAACCCTCAGGGCAAGGGTTTTAAGTTATTCCCTAGGGGCATATAAGAAAATATGTTTTGTTAGAAAATATATTTTTGAGGAGGACACTCCACCACAACCGTCAGGGCAAGGGTTTTAAGTTATTCCCTGGGTGTATATAAGGTTTTTATAGAAGGTGTTGTCGTAGAAACTTCAAAACAGGCTTTTTCGGTTGGAAATTCGAAGGGCTAGTGCCCTTTTTAATAGTCGAAAGTTATTGGAGGGCAACTAGCCCCCCCCCCCCACGCCCATCATTCCCCCAAACACATCCAATCAAAATTTTAAGATAGCCATTTTGTTCAGCGTAGTTTATTTCCAGATAGAAAATATGTTTTTTTGAGGAGGACACTCCCCCACAGCCCTCAGGGTAAGAGTTTTAAGTTATGCCCTGGTGGCATATAAGGTGTTTATAGAAAGCGTTTTCGTAGAAAATTCAAAAAGAGCTCATTTGATTGGAAATTCAACGAGACAGTGCCCTTTACCACTTTCAAAATGCAACTTAGGCAATTAGCCCCCCCCACGCCCATCAGTCCCCCAAACATATCGAATAAACATTTGTTTATAGCGATTTTGTTCAGCATATCTGAGTTCCCGGTATAAAATATATTTTTGATGAGAAAAATTCACCATAATCCTCAGTGCAAGGATTATAAGTTCTGCCCTGGGGGCATATAAGATTTTAATTGAAATGTTTGTCGTAGAAACTTGAAAAAGGGCTCATTCTATTTGAAATTCAAAGGGCTAGTACCCTTTTTAATAGTCGAAAGTGACTTGAGGGCAACTAACCCCCCTCTCACGCCCACCTTTTCCCCAAACACATCCAATCAAAATTTTTAGACAGCCATTTTATTCAACGTAGTTGAAAGTTTTGGAAATTCGGTGTTTAAGGATTACAACCACACCTCCCACAGCCCTCAGGGCAAGGGTTGTAAGTTATGGCCTGGTGCATATAAAGTTTTTATTGAAAGCGTTGTTGTAGAAACTTCAAAAGGCCTCATTCAATTGGAAATTAAAAGGGCTAGTGTCTTTTTTAATAGTTGAAAGAGATTTGATAGCGAATAACGCCCCTCTCATGTCCAGAATTTTTCAAAACACATCCAATCAAAGTTCTGAGATATCCATTTTCTTCAACGTAGTTGAATGTTCTGGAAATTAGGTCGTTTAGGATGATAACCCCCTCAGAGCCCTCAGTGCAAGGGTTGTAAGTTATGCCCTGCTAGCATATAAGGTTCACATAGAAAGTTGTTGTATAAATCATAGGCAGCACGATCGCGCTGCCTTAGTAAAGAACCGGAACACTCCAGAACGAGACAAGAAACGGGGACTAAGTAAAGAGGAGGACACTCCCCTACAACTCTCAGCGCAAGGGTTTTAAGTTATGCCCTGGGGGCTTATAAGAACGATGTTGGCAAAACGTATTATTTATTAATTTTTTCCTTTAGAGCAGGGCACTTCGTATCGAAAAAGTTGTCGTAGAAACTTCGAAAAGCGCTCATTAAATTGGAAATTGGAGTGACTTTTGCCCTTTTTAATAGTCAAAAGTGATTGGAAGGTGACTAACACCCCTCTCACGCCCACCATTTCCCCAAACACACCCAATGAAAATTTTGAGATAGCTATGTTGTTTAACGTAGGTGAAAGTTATGGAAATTCGGTCTTAGAGGATGACAACCACCCTAACAGACCTTAGGGTAAGATTTGTAATTTATGCCCTGGGGGCATATAAAGTGTTTATAGAAAGTGTTGTCGTTTCCAAAAGGGCTCATTCGATTGGAAATCGAAAGGCATAATGCCCTTTTTAATAGTCGTAAGTGATTGGAAGGCATGACATTTTTATGCTAAAGATCGAAGTGGGTATAATGTATTATTTTTTGTTGTTGTTGTTGTTTAGACCAGGGCACTTTACATCGAAGGAGTTGTCGATTGAGTTGTCGGAGGCTCATTCGATTGAAAATAGAAAGGGCTGATGCCCTTTTTAATAGTCAAAAGTGATTTGAGGGCAACTAATCCCCCTTTCACTCCCACCCACCCACGCCAACCCACCCGTTTCTGCTCTTAAAATTTAACCAAAACAAAATAAGGTTTTCAAAGAAAAGTAAAGAAATTCATTTAAAAAAATAAACAAATATAAAACCAAATAATCTACCAAGCGTGAAACTACCACAAATCAGCATCGATAAATAAATGAAACCCAAAACGAACAGAAATTACAATAATTAACCGAGTCAAACTCGAACGAGCAGAAATTAACTTAAGTTAGGTGCAAAACCCCTATGCCTTCCCAAGGCCAGAACAAAATTTGCACTTTACTGAAAAAACACAAATGAATGTGCTTTCTCAGTTTAATATACAAATACTGATTTAGAAATCAAAATGTTAATATTATTTGATTTATTAAAGTTATAAAAGTAAAAACATTTATATTTTTTCAGTAAAGTGCAAATTTTATTCTGGCCTTGGGAAGGCATAGAGGTTTTGAGCCCAACTTATGTTAATTTCTGCTCATTTTGAGTTTGACTCGGTTAATTATTATTATTTCTGTTCGTTTTGGGTTTCATTTATTTATCGATGCTGATTTTTGTTAGTTTCACGCTTGGTAGATTATTTGATTTTATTTTTGCTCATTTTTTGTTCAATAGAGTTCTTTACTTTTCTTTGAAAAACTTATTTTGTGGAAAAAGTTTTTTAAATTAATCATCATAAAAAGCACAAATATAATGAACATCATCAACAAACACTTAAATGAAACATACACTTACAAACAAGTTTTTTTCGACTGAAGGCAAGGAACAGCAATCAAACTTAAAACTGACAAACAATAATCCATATATGTGGGAGAGAGGTGCATTCCCTTGGTTGACCCTCTCACATTACGCTAAAATTTGACTTTTTGTCATAATCCTTTAAGAAAGACTGCTCAAACACAAGAGCCGTTGAATTTTGATAAGAAGTGGTTAGCGAGAACTTTAAGACACCCCCCTCCCCCCATATTTTTTTTACTATCCACTGAAAAAATTGCGATTTAAAAAAAATTAATTTGACCTCAACACCTTAGTAACAGAAATGAAATGCATTACAATTCCTCATTCAATACTTTTTGCAAATATATTAATCACTACCGCTTATAAACAAACGAACAATAAGAATTATATTTGAAGTGACGTTACCTTGGCTCGTATTTCCATCCACTTAAAAATTAACTTGGAATTAGACCCCTCATTTCAAATTTCTCCATTTTATTTTCTTAAACCTTTTAAATTGAAAATAAGTTAAGCTTTACTCGTTTTATTTAACAACATTTCCAGATACTGGAAGTATCCCCTCAGTTTTAACTTTAAAACCTTAGCTTTCCCTTTGATATTGCATACCTGGATACTTCATGGATACCCGATGCAAACGCTGTCTTTTAGTTTAATTAATTTTAAAAAACATTTTCCACACAATAAGTTTTTAAAAGGAAAGTAAGGAATCTCATTAAACAAAAAATTAGCAAAAGTAAAATCAAACAAACTACCAAGCTTGAAACTACCGCAAATCAACATCGATAAATAAATGAAACCTAAAACAAACAGAAATTATAATAAATAACAGAGTCAAATTTAAAATGAGCAGAAATTAACTTAAGTTGGGCGCAAAACCCCTATGCCTTCCCATCGCCAGAACAAAATTTGCATTTTTACTGAAAAAAATATAAATGTTTTTACTTTTATAACTTTAATAATATGAACATTTTGATTACTAAATATCAGTATATGTATATTAAACTGACAATGCACATTCGTTTGTATTTTTTCAGTAAAGTGCAAATTCTGTTCTGGCCTTGGGAAGGCCAGAACAGAATTTAATAGTTTAAGACTTTATAGTTTGGCCTGCTATTTGTATGCTGGAGAAAAATTTTCAGCAATTTTTGACTAACTACACCCTTTTAAAAATCTGGACACACTTAGTACTGTTTAATTTAGTTTCATACCTCCTCAAGCTGACCTGAAATAGAAAACTTGATACCAATTACCAACAAAACTGTTTACTTTCTTTAATAGCATAGATACACTTACACCATTTTGATTTGTTTAAACTTTATGAGCAAAAATGGGAGGGTTGGCGTGGGAAGATGGGAGTGGGAGGGTGGGAGTGAAAGGGGGATTAGTTGCCCTTAAATAACTTTCGACTATTAAAAAGGGCATCAGCCCTATCTGTTTTCAATCGAATGAGCCTTTTTCGAAGTTACGACAACTCCTTGGATACAAAGTGCCCTGGTCTAAACAACAACAACAACAAAAAATAATACATAATACCAACTCCGATCTTTACTAGAAAAATGTCAAGCCTTCCAATCACTTTCGACTATTAAAAAGGGCACTAGGCCTTTGATTTCCAATTGAATGAGCCCTTTTGGAAACGACAACGCTTTCTATAAACACCTTATATGCCCCCAGGGCATAAATTACAACCCTTACCCTAAGATCTGTTTGGATGGTTTTCATCCTCTAAGACCGAATTTCCAAAACTTTCAACTACGTTAAACAGCATGGCTATCTCAAAATTTTGATTTGATGTGTTTGGGGAAATAGTAGGCGTGAAAGCGGTGTTAGTCACCTTCCGATCAGTTTCAATTATTAAAAAGGGCAGAAGCTACTCCAATTTCCAATTGAATGAGCGCTTTTATAAGTTTTTACGACAACTTCTTCGATACGAAGTGCCCTGCTTTAAAGGAAAAAATTAATAAATAATACATTGTGCCAACATCGTTCTTATATGCCCCCAGGGCATAACTTAAAACGCTTGCCCTGAGGGTTGTGGGAGAGTGTTCTCCTATTTACTTAGTCCCCGTTTCTTGTTTCGTTCTCGAGTGTCGCCGTTCTTTAATTAGGCAGCGGAACCGTGCTGCCTGTGATTTATACAACAACTTTCCATATAAACCTTATATGCCCCCAGGGCTTAACTTACAACCCTTGCACTGAGGGCTCTGAGGGGGTTTGAATCCAAAAGACCTAATTTCCAGAACGTTCAACTACGTTGAATAAAATGGATATCTCAAAATTTTGATTGGATGTGTTTTGGAAAATGGTGGGCGTGAGAGGGGCGTTATTCGCCATCCAATCACTTCAACTACTAAAAAAGGCACTAGCCCTTTCAATTTCAAATTGAATGAGCACTTTTGAAGTTCCTACGACAACGCTTTCAATAAAAACTTTATATGCCCCAGGGCATAACTTACAACCCTTGCTCTGTGGACTGGGGGGGGGGGAGGAGTTGTCATCCTTAAAGACCTAATTTCCAGAACTTTTAACTACATTGAACAAAATGGCTAACTAAAAATTTTGATTGGATGTGTTTGGGGAAAATGTGGGCTTAAGAGGGGGGTCAGTTGCCCTCCAAACACTTTCGAGTATTAAAAAATGTACTAGCCCTTTGAATTTCAAATCGAATGAGCCCTTTTTCAAGTTTTTACGACAAAGATTTCAATAAAAACCTTATATGCCCCATGGGCATAACTTATAATCCTTGCCCTGAGAGTTGTGGGGGAGTGTCCTCCTCAAAAATATGTTTTCTACCTGGATATAAACTACACTGAACAAAATGTATATCTCAAAAATTTTATTGGATGTTCGTGGGGTAATAAGGGGCGTGGGGGGGGGCTAGTTGCCCTCCAATCACTCTCGACTATTAAAAAGGACACTTGCCCTTTGATTTTCCAATCGAATGAGCTTTTTTTGAAGTTTCTACGACAACACCTTCTTTAAATTCCTTATATGCCCCCAGGGCATAACTTGGAACCCTTGCCCTGAGGGTTGTGGGGGAGTGTCCTCCTCAAAACATATTTTTTATCTGGAAATCAACTACGGTGAACAAAATGGCTATCTCAAAATTTTGATTGGATGTGTTTGAGGGAATGATGGGCGTTGGTGGGGGGAGGGCTGGTTGCCCTTCAATCACTTTCGACTGTTAGAAAGGGTAGTAGAACTCTAAATTTCCAATCGAATGAGCGCCTTTTGAAGTTTCTATGACGACCCCTTCCATATGAAGTGCCCTGCTCTAAAGGAAAAAAATAATAAATAGTACATTGTGCCAACATCGTTCTTATATACCCTCAGGGCATAACTTAAAACCCTTGCCCCGAGGGTTGTGGGGAGTATCCTCCTCAAAAACATATTTTCTATATGGAAATCAACTACTCTGAACAAAATGGCTATCTCAAAATTTTGATTGGATGTGTTTGGGGACATGATGGGCCTGGAGGGAGGGGGGGGGGGCTAGTTGCCTTCCAATCACTTTCGACTGTTAAAAAGGGCACTAGCCCTTTGAATTTCCAATTGAATGAGCCTTTTTGAAGTTTCTACGACAACGCCCTCTATAAAAACCTTATATGCCCCCAATGCATAGCTTAAAACCCATGCCCTGAGGGTTGTGGGGGAATGTCCTCCTCAAAAACATATTTTCTATTTGGAAATCAACTACGCTGAACAAAATGGCTATCTCAAAATTTTGATTGGATGTGTTTGGGGGAATTAAAAAGAGCACTAGCTACTCCAATTTCCATTCGAATGAGCCCTTTTCGAAGTTTCTACGACAACTCCTTCGATACGAAGTGCCCGGGTGGAGGAAAAAAACACATTGTACCCACATCGTTTTTTACTTAGGCAGCGCTAGGACGCTGCCTATGATTGCCGATGTAAGTTTATTATATTTATGCTCTTTTTGTGTTCATGGCCGTGTTTTTGACTTTAATACACTTATTTATCCATCTATGAAACTGCAATATCTCAGGAACAGATAAGGCAATTAGGTTCAAGCTTTCGGGGAATATCAAGCAGGATGCTTAACTAAAGAAAAAGACAATATGTGTACCCAGGCTTCCAAAATGGCATATCTGTAATATCTCAAGAATAGCTAACGGTATTGAAATGAAACTTCAAAGGAATATTGAGGACGAAGTTGTATTAAATAAAAAAAAATAAGTTCATTCAGATTACTAAATGAGCGCATCTGTAATATTTCTCAAATTCAAAAAGGCGGATCTGCAATATCTAGGGAACGGCTAAGGATATTAAGTATAAAATTTGGTTTAAATGGAATATTTAGATGTTCTATTGCCCTTTTTAAGAGTCGAAAATAATTGAAGGGCAATCTGCACCACTCATATACCCTATTTTCCTACCTGGCCCCACCACCTGAATGGTATCCGATCAAACTTTAAAATAGCCGCTTTATTTAAAATGGTTGAAAAGCTCAACAAATATGTCTGCAGGGATATCTTGACTCCTACGACTCCTGTGAAAATGTTCGTACAAATAGTAAGTTGTCTACTTTTAAACTTTAATTCTATAATTGAAACGGGGGACATATTTTATTCTTGGTGCACAATAAGCTCATAACTATTGAGGATCATTCTTTGGTGCAAAAAAAGTTTATGTTATGTTGGGTGTAGGAGATGAGGGGGGGGGTTATATCGGAGGTGATCAAAAAACCTTTTTGTTCGTAATGAATTAAATTTTGAGTGATGTCTTATGGATTTTCTGCTAGGCCAAAATACCAAAGTTTACTCTGGAAGCAGCACGTGTACTTTAAAAATTATATTAAACCAGAAGGACCTGGTTTTTCAAATTATTTACAATACCTTTGGAATGGCCAAAGGGATCAATTTGAAACTTTGAGATAATATTTTAGGGTCAAATAGATTTAAAATTGGACCTGGAAGGGGGGGGGGACAAGCTGTGTGCTATCTGGTCTTTGAAGTAATATATTTGTATTAACTTGGGGACAACTTGTAAACGATGGAGTTGAAACTTTTCAGAACGGAAAAGGAAAAGCAGAGAGAAAATAAAGAACATTTAATTTTAGCCTTGGAGGGATGGGGAAAGAGAAAACCTATTGTTGTAACAATTCTATGCATAAATGGCCATTTTGCTCTCTAAGCTTCTATGAGACTTAAAATTATGATATGCGTACGGTTAAGTAGCTACATTGATCAAAAGGCACTATGTGATGCCATTTTGTCGATGCAGCGTATATACAATATCTGATTCTCTTAGACAATAAAGGAAACTTACCTTTCACAATTTATTTATGTATAGAACAAATTTAAGATAAAAGATCGGCTGAAATCCTAAGAGTTTTTTTTTCAAAAACTGTTGCATTTAAGTGGGTCGGTCGAAAACAGGATCAGCCGCTTTGTGGCATGTTTGAAACAGGTTTTTGTGTGGCATGGCCGCATAGAAACAAAAATGAATTCTTGTCGAAAAGGGGCATGTTTAAGAGCTGACGTCACAAGACTTGTTTTGTTTCTTAAGCTAATACGAAGGTGATGATATGCCGATTCTAAACCAAAAACAACTCTATCGAAATGTGGCATGTATAGGCATCATGTCAAAAAACTGGTTTTTATCACAAAACCTGAATGTCTCTTGTTTTGGCTTTTGCCAAGGATACAAAGACATATCGATCGTATATATGGGCCTGCTAATTACGAGTTATGGAGTTTGTACTTTGAATAGAAGATGGCATATGAGACGCAAATCTCTTATTCTCTTAACCCAAATCTCTTAACCCAAAAAATATATCAAACAGTTCGTGGTAACGAAGTGTAAGTAAGGAGCGACCCGGCTCAATTATAACCGAAACTCTAAAAAACGGATTTTTGATACCAATAGATACATCAAAAGAATCAAATTTTAATTCTGATTTCAAGTATATAAGTTTCATCAAGTTTAGTTTTACCCATCAAAAGTTAAGCGTCTGAGAAAATTTGGCTGATTTTTGAAAAAAGGGGGAAAGACCCTCTAAAAGCTATAGAAGCTTAATAAAAATCACAACATCATATTCAGCGTATCAGAAACCCTACTGTAGAGGTTTCAAGTACCGCTCTACAAAAATATGGAATTTTGCATTTTTTGCTGGAAGAAAAATCACGGATGCGTGTTTATTTTTATTATATTTTATTTTTTTCCCAGGGGTGATCGTTTCGACCCATTGGTCCTAGAATACCATGGGAGGGCTCATTGGAACAGAAATTAAAAGTTCTAGTAACCTCTTAAGTGACAAAAAAATGGAGGGCAACTAAGCCCCCTCCCAGGCTCATTTTTCCCCAAAGTCACCTGATCAAAATTTTGAGATAGTCATTTTGTTCAGCATTGTCAAACATATGATAACAATGTCTTTTAGGATGACTTAATCCCCCGGAATCCCTGGGGAGAGGGATGAAGGTTATGAAATTTATCAAATGTTAATATATAGTAGTGGTTATTGGTAAGTATACAGACGTTTTCAGGGGTATTTTTTCGGGTACGTGGGAGGGGGGGGGTTGGGGTTTATATGGGAGGATCTTTCCACGAAGTAAGTTTTCATTGGGGAAGAGACATTGCTATGTGGGGGGCGCCGCATTTCCAAGCACTATTAAAGAAAAAGATCAGAAATTAAATTAAAAAGCAAACAAGTTTTTCAACTGAAAGTAAGGAGCACCATCAATACTTAAAACATACAGAAAATATTACATATATGATTGGGTTCAACCCCTAGTCAAGGCTTTCCTCTTCAAGGCAAAGAATTTTAGTACTTTCATCAGAGCTATTTATTCTAATTAACGGACTTTGAGATTAAGGAGTCATTTTTAAAGAATTTGAACAAAATTTGAACTTTAGCTTAAAGAGCAAGGTATTGACTAGGGGGCAAACCCCCTAATATACGTATTAAAAATCAATGAATACAGAAGTTCGTTACGTAAGTTAATTCGTAAGTTACATATATTTATTACTAATCAAAACGTTCGTAAATAAAATCAAACAAGTTTTGAAAAAGCCATTTAATAAAAAAAAGTAAAATTAATATGCATATTTTTTTTTTATTCATGTACGGTGAGCCAAAATCAATACCTGAATTACTTCAAAAACGTACAAAAAATAAATAAAAAAAAATAAGTTTTTTTAACTGAAAGTAAGGAACAATGTTAAAATTTAAATCGAACCGAAATTACTGCGTATATGGAAGGAGCTGTCCCCTGCTTACCGCCTTACTCTTTATGCTATAGTTAGAATTTTTCACAACTCTATTTTTTTTTAACAATAGCAAACTCGAGTGTAAAGAGCGAGGTGTTGAGGAGGGCACAGTCTCTTTCATATGCGTAATAATTTCTGGACTATTTAAGTTTTAACTTCGTTCTTTACTTTCATTAAAAAAAAAAACTTGTTACTTTTGAATTTAATTTTATTAAATTGCAAAGTATGTTCTGGCCTTTGGAATGCAAAGGGGCTTTGACAGTGCCGTAATTTCTTCAAAATCCTGGGAAGGGGGGGGGGGTGATAAAGCTGGAGCCAAGTTATCCAAATTAAGTGAAAATGACAGTGAATATTTTTTTTTTTGGGGGGGGGGAGTGCAACGGAAACGAAAAAAAACAAAAATGCCCAATTGAGATGTACTCCCTTATGATTTCTTGGAATACTTCTGGTGTACGCTGTTTCTATGAAAGTAAAGAGTAACATTTAACCCCAAAATGAGCAGAATTTATTCCGTATAGGAAAGTACTATCCCTTCCTCATCCAAACCTTTGCCTCATGGTCTCAAAAGCTTCAGATGGTGCTCATTAGATCGGAAATTGAGAGTTCAAGTACCTTTTTTTCATAAGTCAAAAGTGATTGTAGACCAATGAGCTGCGGCAGGGAGTGGGGGTATTTTCTGACGGAAAGAACCTTCTATGGTTGATTTTACTGCAAGAGGAGATAATTGTATCATGCAGGGATAAATTAAATTTAAAAATAGTTTTTTTCAACTGAAAGCACGGAGCGACGTTATAACTCAATACGAACATATGTTAGTCTTATATAGAGGGGGGGGTTTCCCAGGGGCTTCGTTTGATGGGGCCAGATGGAGGCAGTTTTTCCCTCTCTCAGTAGTGTGGAGAAGAAAATTATTATATATCCAATTCCCGTTGACGTTTCTCAGGATACTTGAATTATGTAGGTTTATCTTAGTTTTGACAAGATTTTTTGCAGAATCTACATTTCTGCTGGGGTGAGGGGCAGACTGAGGTCGAGGGAGGGCTTTGGTTCTGAAGAGGTAGTTGCCCTCCATGCCCCACATCAAATTACGCCCCTGGGTTTTGAGCCCTACTCATGTTAATTTCTGCTCGTTTTGACTCTGACTCGGTTATTTATTTTAATTTCTGTTCGTTTTGGGTTTCATTTATTTAATGAGGATGATTGGTAATAGTTTTATGCTTGGCAGGTCATTTGATTCTATTTCGCTCATTCTTAGTTTAACGGAGTTCATTTCTAGTTTTTTGATTTTGAATTGAAGTTATCAAGTATTTTGCAATAGGTTGCATAGGTTGAATCAAGACGCTGGGTAATTGTAAACAGAGAAAAGCCAAGACAGATAGTCCAAGTAATTGAGAGGCCTTCCATTGAAAGATTATTCTGCGGAAAAAGTTTTTTTATTTAATGTCATTAAAGACCGAACACAAATTAATTTTAAAGACTTTTTCCACAAAACAAATTTTTCAAAGAAAAGTAAAGAGCTCCATTGAGCCAAACATGGGTAGAAATAAATTCCAATAATCTTTAAGTTTTGCTTCTAACTCTACTTTTACCTTGCTTGCTTAAACTTGGTTCACTCGGTTCTAGGAGTTTACCCCCCCCTCCTCCCAGTATTTACCACCCTAAAAATACCCCCTCAAGAAAATAGTTCTAACCCCTCCATGGAAAATAGCCCCGTGGAAAATACTTCACCAGAAAATATCCCTAAGAAAATACCCCCCCTCCAGAAAATACCCCCAGTGGGAAATAAGACTTTCCAAATTTGATATTTTTATTTTGGTTTTGTTTTTTTATTTTCCCTAGCGGAAAGCAATTTTGTTTCTTGTGTATTATAGGCCACTCACTCAAATTAACGCTTTGTAAAACTCGAAAACAAATTGGTTTCTAAGTTCGTTTCTTTCAACTTAGCGTGAGACAAGACATAGATAACTCTGTTCGCATGCGTTTCCGAACTTCTGTCATCGATCATCTTATTGCCTCTAGGGTGTTTCAACCTTTTCTTTGACAGACAAAGGCTGGGACAATATTCTTTTGTTTTCTAGAACTAAAACGAGGAATATATCTTTTAAGCAAGTAAAATTTTGTGTATACCTCAGAATCTGGAATATTATACGTTGTAAATTCTTTTATTTATTTTTTTATTTTTATATTTTTTTAGAAAAAAATTTGGTATTTTTTTTTATACTTGAGGGGAGGGGGGGGGGGTAAAGCATAGCATATGCTTTTTTTGAGACAACTCATTCACATATTCTGAAAGGTGATATGGACTTGTTTTTTTTAAAACTACGTAGGTCTATTGTGATGCTTAGATTTTGGTTGAAGCTCATTAGGTGTAATGAAAATAGACTAGAAAGAGCTGCTTATTATCAGATGTTGAGTTATGGTTCAAAAACGTCGTGGCCTTCCCAAATTAGATCATTAAGCAAATTATAACGGCAAAATCTTTAAATTTGATTGCGTTGAAGCTTTCCTTTCAATTCAGATGTTAAAACGAAACTTTTGGTTACCATTCCACTTTGCTCCAGGGGTTGTAGCCATGTTTGTTTGTTTAGATAAAAATCGACAGAAGTAAAAATTCATAGATCAGAGACTGTCAACCAAATACTATTAACATTTTCAGGAATAACTATCAGCATATGTATATTAAACTGACAAACCACATTCACTTGTATTTTCTTTCTAACAGTTCGTGGTAACGAATTGTAAGTAAGGAGTGACCTGGCTCAAAACCAAAACTCTAAAAAACTGAATTTTGATGCCCATAGATATGTAAAATAAATCAAACCTTTATAGTGATTTAAAATATATAAGTTTCATCGAGTTTAGTCTTACCCATGACAAGTTATGTGCCTAAGAAAATTTGACTTATTTAAGAAAAGAGAGGGAAACATCCTGAGCAGTAATAGAATTTTAGTGGAAATCACACCATTGTATTCTGTATATCAGAGAAATCTGATGTAGAAGTTTCTAGCTCTTATCTTTGAAAATGTGGACGTTTGTATTTTTTGTCAGAAGAAAGATCACTGAGGCGGGGGCATTTTATTTTTTTTTATTTCCCCAGGGGTGATCGTGTCGATCCAGTAATCCTAGAATATCGTAAATGGGCTCATTTGAATGGAAATTAAAAGTTCTAGTGCCCTTTTGAAGTGACCAAAAAAATTGGAGGGCAACTTGGCCCCCTCCCATGCTCATTTTTTCCCTGAAGTTACCCAATTAAAATTCTGAGGTAGCCATTTTGTTCAACATAGTCGAAAATCTAATAAATATGTCTTTCAAGATGACTTAATCCCCCACTGTCCCCAGGGGAAGGGCTTAAATTTATGAACTTTGCCCATTTTTTAGATTTTGTTTTTTTTGTTATTAAGTTTACAACAAGTTTAAGGACGTATTTTGTTCTGGTTGGGGGGGGGGATGCACGAGGAGGGGTCTCATCGGTAGATTATTAACGTGGAGTATTATTAAGTGGGGTAAAGGATAGGTCGATGAAAGGGGTGCCGGATTTCCAGAATTATTTAAAAACGATCAGAAATTAAATTAAAAAAACAAGTTTTTTCAACTGAAAAAAAGAAGCAACATAAGAACTTAAAACGAACAGAAATTATTACATATATGAGTGGGTTCACCCCCAAGTCAATACCTCGCTCTTTACGCTACAGTTTTTTTATAGTGCTTTCAAAAGAGCTATCTATTATAATTAAACAGCATTTTTTATTCAGGGATTTTTTATTTAAACAAAATTTTTACTTTAGCTTAAATTACGTGTTTTTGACTAAGGGGAGAACCCCATTAAATACTTAATAACATATGCTTGATAAAAAAAAAACAATAAAAAAACAAGCGATACGACTCAATAGTAATCGAAACTTTTAAAAACGGAGTTTTGATATCAATAAATGTATCAAAAGAATGGGCCTATAATGCTAATTCTAAATATATAAATTTTATTAAGTTTAGTATTACTCATAAAAGGCTACGAGCCTGAGAAAATTTGCCTGATTTTTGAAAGAGGGGGAAACATCCCCTACAAGTGAAATAATTTTAATGAAAAGCACACCGTCAGATTTAGCGTATCAGAAAGCCCTGTTACATATGTTTCAAGCTCATATCTGCAAAAATCTACAACTTTGTATTTTTTGCCAGAAGAAAGATCACGGAGGTGTGTTTATTTTTTTTCAGGGGTAATCGTACCGACCCATTGGCCCTAGAAAATCAAGAGAGAGCTCATTCGAAGTTCCATACTTTCAGTTAAAAAAACCTGTTTTTTTATTTATTTTTTGAACATTTTTGAATTAATGCAGGTTTTGATTTTGGCTCACCGTACATGAATAATTAAAACAAAACCTGTCTATTAATTTTACTTTTTTTTTGATTAAATTGCTTTTTCAAAACATGTTTAATTTCATTTACTAACGTTTTGATTAGTACTAAGTATACATTACTGACAAAATAACGTACGTAACGTACATCTATATTCATTGGTTTTTAATACGTATATTAGAGGGTTAACCCCCTATTCAATACCTTGCTCTTTAAGCTAAAGTTCGAATTTTGTTCCAATTCTTTAAAAATGTTTCCTTAATCACAAAGGCCGTTAATTAGAATAAATAGCTCTTATGAAAGTACTAAAAATTCTTTGGCTTGAAGAGCGAAGTATTGACTAGGGGTTGAACCCAATCTTATACGTAATATTTTCTGTCCGTTTTGGGTTTTGATGGTGCTCCTTACTTTCAGTTGAAAAACTTGTTTTTTTATTTAATTTCTGATCTTTTTCTTTAATAATGCTGTGAAATGCGGCACCCCCTTCACAGCAATGCTCTTTCCCAATGAAAACTTCCTTCATGGAAAGATCCTCCCATATAACCCCCGCAAAAACAAATACTTTTGTTTAATGAGCAAGGTGTTGAAAAGGTGTTATATTTGTTTTAAGTTTTAAACTTGCTCCTTATTTTAGATGAAAACCCTTTCCTATTTGTTTAATTACATTTCATGAAACTGTAAAGTTATATGAAAACAGTACTTTTGGTAGCGCAGAAAAAAAGATCAGTATTTCTATGTTCTCTGTTTTTATATATAGACAAAAAAGGTACAATAACTTTTCATTTCCATTATAACGAGCCCTATCCTTACGTTCTAGGCCTACAAGGTCGATACAATCACCCCTGGAAAAAAAAACAACAACAAAAAGCCAAATAAACACGCATCTGTGATTTTTCTTCTGGTAAAAATTGCAAAATTCCACATTTTTGCAAATATGAGCTTGAAACATCTACAGTTTCAATCTGATGGTGTGGTTTTCATTAAAATTATATGACTTCAAGAAGGTCTCTCCCACTTTTTCTGAAAATCAGACAAATTTTCTATGACCCGTAGCTTTTGATGGTTAAGATTAAATTTAATGAAACTAATATATTTGGAATCAACATAATAAGTCAATTCTTTCGATATATCTATTAGTATCAATACATAAAATTCTTTCAGTTTATTGTTCCACACCCAAAACCAAAAATCTGAGAAAATTTGCCTAATTTTTGAAAAAGGGGACCTCCCTCCCCAAAAAAAGCAAGAGATTTTACTGAAAATCTATTTATCAGATACATCATATCAGATAACCCTGCCGTGGAGGTTTCAAGCTCCAGTTTAAAAATATGAATAACTATATTTTAGATTCTCCAGTTGTAAAAGAAGTAATGGCACACGAAGGCAGGACTGGATTCAATCAAGTTGATTCACTTTATTTGTAATGAAATTAAGCTGTGCTTGGCGATCTGTGTTTACGTATCAGCTATAATGAGGGAGGCGGGTGAGTCATTGTTTAGGTGGGGGTAGGTACGGGCGTTTCATATACGTTCAAAAATAAAATTAAAAAAAACAAGTTTTTTTAATTTAAAGTAATGAGCAAAATTAAAAATTAGAACGAACAGAAATTTTTACTAATATGACAGGGGCTGTCCCCTCCTCAACGTCTCGCTCTTTGCGCTAAAATTTTATTGTTTAAAAAAATAGAGTTGTGAGAAAGAATCAAACTTTAGCGTAAAGAGAGAGAGAGAGACGTTGAGGATGGGACAGCCCCTTTCATATCTGGCGTCATTTCTGTTCGTTTTAAGTTTTCATGTCGCTCCTTACTTTCAATTAAAAAACTTGTTTTTTTATTTTATTTTTGAACGTTTTTGAATTAATGTAGGTTTTGATTTTGGCTCACCGAATAATTAATAATTAAAACAAAATTACCCCCCTCCACGGAAAATACCCCCCGTGAAAAATAAGACTTTCAAAATTTGAGAGTTTTATTTGAGTTTAATATTTTTTTATTTCCGTAGGGGAAAGGAATTTTGATACTTGTGGCTTATACGCCACTCACTCAAGTTTACGCTGCGTAAAACTCGAGAACTCACCAGTTTTTTAGTTAGTTTCTTCTTTACTTTAGAAATAATTTTGGGCTATAGATTTGCATATTAGGGGGGGGGGTAAAGTATAGCAGGTCTCCATGCAAAATTTGTTTGGTTTAATTATCCTGCATATAAGATAGATAGATAGAGAAGTGTATTTTAAAACCAAATATACCGCCATGAACATAGTAAAATAACATAAATAGTTACCCAATTAAAATTCTGAGATAGCCATTTTGTTCAACATAGTCGAAAATCTAATAAAGTTTTTTTTCAAATTTAATTCAGTAAAGTGCAAAGTATGTTCTGGCCTCTGGAATGCATAGGGGTTTTGACCGTGCCGTAATTTCTTCAAAATCCTGGGAAGGGGGGAGGGGAGTGGTGGTGGTAAAGCTGGAGCCCAGTTATCCAACTTAAGTGAAAATGACAGTGAATATTTTTTTTTGGGGGGGGGGGATGCAACGGAAACGAAAAAATAAACAAAAATGTCAAATTGATATGTACTCCCTTATGATTTCTGGGAATACTTCTGGTGTACGCTGTTGCTATGAAAGTAAAGATTAACATTAAACCCCAGAATGAGCAGAATTTATTTCGTATAGGAAAGGACTATCCCTTCCTCATCCACACCTATGCCTCATGGTCGCAAAAGCTTCAGAGGGTGCTCATTAGATCGGAAATTGAGAGTTCAAGTACTTTTTTTTATAAGTCGAAAGTGTTTGTAGACCAATGAGCTGCGGCAGGGGGTGGGGGTATTTTCTGAGGGAAAGAACCTTCAACGGTTGAGTTTGAAAAATCTTCAAAGTATTGAGGTTAAAGTTTAGAGAGTGTTGACAGGTATGTTAAACATGGGCACCGACAAGAGGAGGCAGGGGGGCATGGCCCGCCTGGAAGTTTGGGACTATAAAGTAATTATAAAGTAACCAAAGGAAAGAGAGCAGAATAGGGAAAAACCACGGAAAAATATTTGTTGCCCCATTTTTGGCTGCCATCAATAGATAGTGATCCATAATAAGGAAAATATAAGTTCTAATTTGTGACTGAGTAAACCCTAACCAGTTTTCCACAAACATTTTTTCTATCTGATTTGGTTGGAGTAAAAATAGTTTTTGTAACTAGGCTATTGTTTTGTGTATTTTTTGTTGCTACTCACTTTTTTCATTTTTAAATACTTTTAATTTAATCGACATACTTTTTCCATTTTCTTTAGAAAATTGTTTGTCTCAAAGTTACATTAAATAAAGAAAATAAAACAAGCTTATTCAACGGAAAGTAAGGAGCAACATTAAAACTTAAAACAGTTGAATAAACTTGTTTTTTTCTGATCGTTTTTTAAATAACACCAGGATATATGGCTCTACCTCCAAGGAGAAATCCCCCTCCCCATAGAAATATCCTCTGGACAATTCCATCTTGCCTTAAATTTACCCCGGACAATTACCCTTAACATCTCGACGCGAAAATTGAATCGGTAAAGAGAAAGCAAGACATATAAAGAAATTTCGTATATGAATTCTGGAAAATTTACCCAGTGTAAAATTTCTTCTAAAAATGTTATCCCCTGGAAGCTCCCGGATTGAAAATTCTACCGGGAGAATATTCGTCCTTCCCGCCCCAGCCGAAAAATGTATGCACACTTCCAAATAACAGATAAAACAAAGGACATTTTTATAACTTAAAAAATTACCTACAGGGGATGTAGGGGGTAATTTTATCTAAAAAGACAGTGATGAGGCCGGTACAAGTGTGGTAATAAAAGAGATATCTCAAAATGGGGTTGACTATTTGTTCTTGTAAATGCAATCACCTTGTCGTCTATATCTAACACAAAACAGTTCCGGTGAGAACCACCCGAAAAAGGAAAGGGGGGGCTCCGGGGACTATACCGGGGGAACTTTATCGAGGGGGGACAAAAATACTTTTGTCCCCCTAATTTTATATGGTCAACAAAAATTACTACCAATAGGAGTTTGGCCCTTTCTCCCTTCCCAAACCATAAAAGTCTAAGGTATGTTATGTCCTTTCCGTTTTATTGAAAACTATATGTATCTCGAACAGCGTGCTTTTGTTTTTCAAAACATCAACGACAAAAAGTGTAAAATCAATATAATAGGCCGTATAACTGTAAGGAACTATTGAAAATAATGAACATTAATTCCAGGAAGCTCAGGAGTTTAAGTGTTTATTTCACTGTAATTTTTATTACAAAAAACTGTTTTATTTTACTGTAATTTTAATGTATTATTTAAAATTTACCAGCATTATTAGAAAAACGATCAGAAAACAAATTAAAAAAAAAAATTTTTTTCAACTGAAAGTAAGGATCAACGTTATAACCTAAAACGAACGGAAATTATTTTCTTATGAGGAGGTTTCGATCCTCCTTGATACGTTGCTCTTTACGCTAAAGTTTGACTATTTTTAATTGTTGTCCCAAATTTTCTAACGTTGACTCCTGAAAGACAAGGGTTAATTAATGTTAGAATGAGAATATTGTATAGTGCTACAAAAAAAACCTGTGCGTTATTGGCAATTTATGTTTCATATCATAAGCCTCCTATTCTTAGTTCTAAAAATTAAACAAATGGTATTTAGAAAGTTTTTTAATCAGTTCTGTGTATATTTGCATAGATTAAAAAGAAGTTAATACTAGTATTATGGATGCTGCTTCCTTGGGATAAGGTCAAAAAAAATAAAAGACTTAAGAATTTTGTTTAAGTTCTAGTTGACTTTCAAATCTTTGTGTATTTAAAGTTGTGTTTTTTTTTTTCAAAATATAGATGACAAAAAAAAATAAAATCATAGGCAGTGCAGAAGTGGTGCCTACGTAAAGAACGATGTTGGCACAATGTATTTTTTTCAGATCAGAGGGATCTAGTAAGAGTCAGTGATCAGAGGGCAGCTACCCTCTCCACCCTACCCACACGTCGTATTGTCCTAAAGTGCGTCAGCATGAAATTTTGAGAGACTCAGTCCATTCAAAATTGACTAAAGATCATACAGCGCGGCTTTTCGGAATGAGACAGACCCAAGAGCTGATGGTCAATGGTCGTAAATCATGACTAGGGATTATCTAAGTTTCTTATAGAAGGAATGGCTGTATAAATTCAGAAGATTCTCAATTTTTCTCCCTGAAAAAAACTATGTCAATATAAAACGAAAAAAAATTAATCAAAAAAACTTTTTGCACAAAATAAGTTTCCAAAAAAAATAAAGAACTCCATTAAACCAAAAATGAGAAAAGAATAGAATAAAATAATCTACCAAGCATACAACTAACAAATATCAGTATCAATAAATAAATGAAACCCAAAACAAACTAAAATTAAAACAAGTCAAACTCATAACGAGCAGAAATTAACCTAAGTAGGGTTCTAAACTCTATGCTTTCTAAAAGCTAGAATATAATTTGTACTTTACTGAACATTTTTTTTTTTAAATTTTTTCACTTGTATAACTTTAAGAAATAAAAAATAATTAGGATTTTAAGGAATAAATATCAGCATATGTATATTAAAATAACAATGCACATTTTTTCAGTAAATTCATTTGAATTTTTTTTTAGCAAAGTTCCAAGACATTGAAAGAGAAGCAGTTTCGTTACCTTTTTTAGGGAGATTTGACATCCAACTACTCTCTAGTAATTGTTTACTCATTTAAGTTTGGATCCCCTTTCACAGACTCGTGGATGTAGTTTTTAAGACAATGAAATACGTGTCTGTTTAGTTTCACTCGTAATTTCTATTCGTATGATGGGTCAAAACAAGAAGAAAAGAGTCTCTCTTGGCACATCCATCAACATATACAAAGAAAAAAATGAAATTCTCAAGCTTGAAAGAAGAAATAAGAGGTATTTGAAAGAATGTGAGCTCAAAATGGTAAGTAGAATATGTAAATCCACAGATGAAGATGAACAACAGGGAGTTAAAGTCAATAAGTATGGTTACTAAACAAACTTTAAAGCAAAGGTGTCAGAAAAGATTGATACCGAAGGGAACTTTGAAAATGATAAGCTGAACATGGAGTTCAAGGAGTGCATGGAAATTAAACAGTGCTTGGACATTAAAGAGGGCATGGACACTAAAGAGTGCAAGTACACGGAAAAGGTTGACTACCAAGAGAATATGGTGGAATGTTTTCGACTGGAAGTAGAAAATAAGTTCCAGATTAATGACGCCTATGATGAAAACAATAAAAGAAACCCAGAACAAAAAAGTAACGTTTTCAAAACGGTATACATAGCCAATGAATTATGTGAAGACAATTACCAGGGCTCTTACGAAACACAGATTTATAGTACACAGCCTGAGAAAAATAAATCGGCTTTTAATAAGCCTTCTCTGAATGTTTGTTTTTTGTCCAAAAAAGTACAAGATTTTAAAAATGATAAACTAAGTGTAATTAAAACAATACATGGCGCTTCATTTCCTAATCCAGTAGACCCACATATTTACAAAACCATGAAATTGGCACTTAGATCTACTGAGGCTGCCATAATCTTAAGGACTGCTCACGAAACTGGTATATCAAAGTTTAGACTCTACAAGAAAAAAGTTCCAGCCTAACCTTCTTCAAATAGTATTTTTTTAGTACATTCAGATAGTTGTGAATACTTAAAAGACTTCAAAGCAGATGGTTAACATTATAGCCGAAGTAGTTGGGGACACTCAGTATCTGTAGCCCCTGTTCATCCAAACTTCAGACAGAGAGTTAATCAACAGATGATTGAAGGCAAGATGGTTGATTTGAAGAGATATATCTTTCGATATAAGCAATGTGCATTGAACTGTCCCCTTGAGCACTGCCTATATACGGTGATTCATTATGTTGGTACTTGTGACAGAAAATCCAATTGTGACCCCCATGGAAGCCATACAAAGAAAACAGTAACAACAGCTATCAATAGTGTTACCTTAGATACCCTGGTCTTACTCAGCGACAAAAAAGGATCAAAAACCGCAACAATTACACCCCGTGAAATGTTCCACCACTTAATGATAAAGAACGATACATATATTAATAACACTAACACGAGGCGAATGCGTAAATGCCAGGATACCTTTTCTTTGGATAGACTAAGCGTGATATCCAAAGACACATGTAATATGATTCGATATCTTATGACGGAAACTGATTTTGTTGTGACAGAAAAATTTTTTGGGCAAGGAGAAGCAGCCGTCACCTGTATATCAGAATTTGCCATCTTAGAGGTTGATTACTTTGTAAAACACGGTATCCCGATAGTGTTCTATTATGATACCAAATATAACATTGGAAATTACTGGGTTTCAGCTCTGATATTCCGACACCCTGACTTCAACCATTAGGGGACAGCACCTCTGATTCCATTTGCATTTTTACTTCACACACATAGATCAGCTGATTTGCACGAATAGCTATTTACAGTTCTATCTCAGAAAGCACCAAGTATGAAGTCACCGAGAAAAACTTGTTTGTTTGATAGAACAAATGTATAGACGCGTCAAGAAAAAAAATATTTTCTCTTATTCAGGCTGCTCATTGCTGGTGGGCCAAGGTAGAACAACCACCCGGGATATCTTGTGTTCCTAGATTTTGACTTACCTTAACTGTTCTAATAAAGTTTTAAATCATCTCAAAAATTTACAATCAAACTACTCATAAACAAGACGAGAGCTATAAGATCCCTATTGTTCAGTTTGAAACAGTTAAACGCGACCTAAATAGTTTCTATGATGCAGTTCTCCACAGTCAGTTTTCAAAAAACCACAAATGTAATTCTGGGTTATTTATTTTTCTGTAAATAATATCCAATTTGGTCATTACTACCAAACAAAACCGGAAACTGATCTTATTCATTTTCATGAACTTGTTGCTGTTTGAGAAAAGGAAGAGCAACTAGCTGCTTTGCATTGAAAGATGTCAAATTTGAAGCAAAATTTGGCTTGTCAAGAGTGTCAAAATGTTGATGTTTGGCCAAGAAATGGCCTTTCAAATGGAGTTTCAAAATTATTCCACTTTCTATAAAGGCAAGTCCACCTTTTTTATACTTTAAAACAGCTTTCTCACGAAGTTGATTATATTGCGCCCAATGTTGTTTGGCATCGATGGCCTATGAACCGTCTTCTGAGCTTATACAATCACTGTTTCCATTTGATCATGCGCTGTAATTATATTAAATAAAAAGCTTGACACGTCTGCGAGCTATGTCGTTTGTTTAAAATATTAATGAACTTTTGTGTTTTTTTAGTGCAATTAAGATTTTACAGTATGTGGGCATAATATTAGTGAGATTTTTTCTAATAGTTTCTCGCAAGTCAACGGGTAAATTATAGATTGTAGTCCAATAATACTTTTTTTTTGCTTCACGGAATTGGGGTTGAGGGAGTTTTATTTAGGGTTAAACTATTTTATTCAAAAAGATATACTTTAATGTAATTCTCAAGAGACTATGTTTTTTTTAAAATATGAATATATTATAATGCTATTGAACATCCAGGGGTGTATATAGGTATTTTTTCGGTTTGATTTACAGATTGGAAAGGTTAAACTGATAATATTACTCGGTCCCTGTGTAAAACCAATTTAGGCTAAAGTAAGATTCTAACAACCCAAAATCTTTGATCACTCGGATTATTTCAAACGATCCGTGACCCAGTTCATATTCATAATATTATATATCCTATGAGACGTAGGTATATTAGTTAGAGGGTGTTTAATAGGCGGTTTAAAGGTGATATAGAGAGGTAGGATCAAGTTTTCCTACCGTTAATATAGTATTTCTTTTTTGTTCGTTTGGGGTCCAATTTTATATTCTAAAATTTCGTGATCATATTAGTTAGTGTAGAAATAAAAGTGTAATCTATAGTAGGAATAATGGGTTTCTTTCATTTTTCCCTTGAGATACATCTTTAAATGAAGGTATCACAATCAGTTTGCTGCTAACATTTAGGAAATTACAATTGAAGTCCCCAAAAACTATTGCCTTCTTTTGTGGTAAATTAATAAAACTAGAAAAGTCATCAAAAATATTACAAAAGAAAGGTGTCGGAAATGAGGATGGTTTATAAAACAATGAAAAAATAAAAGAATTGCCGTCAGCACTTATATCAAAAAGTACTGAATACATCCATCTATTATTTATAGGTTGCGAGAATAAGGATTCACAGTTCCATAGCCTGGTATCTTTTCGAATTGACCCAGTGTAAAGAGGACTAACAAAAGAAGACTTGGTTAATTTTCTTTCAATATGAATAGCTTGAAAGCCAGGGAGTGAAAATTCATTAGTATCAGTAATTCCTAAAAGGCAAATCTCTATTATTTCAATTATGATAAAAGGGCCGTAACCGTTAATAAAAATTAAATCATTAATGTGAGTCCATTTCTATATGATGCTTTTTATTCTAAAGCAGACAATAATAAGTCTTGTCCCGTCATAGTGCTGTTTAATCGCATTTTTTACAAAAAAATTTGCCGAGATCGTTAAAGATGTATCTTAACAATTTTCTATTCGGTCCAGCTCATTGGCGATGGCATAACTTGGTTTGTTAATAGTAATAGTTAAAAACAATATTATTGCACAGTGATAATTTTGTGAAAAATTTAAACTCTTACATAGTACACATTTAAATATTCATTGTGATCAAAGTTGCATTATGTGCTTGATTTGAATACTGAAATTCTTCTTCAGCTGACGACTTATCATTGGAGGTAATTTTGGACTGGGATGGATAGTTTGCCGTTTTTTTCTTAGATTTCTTGCCTTTGACTAGGGCGATGACGTCAATGTCATGCTCAGTTTATTACAAATTACGTAATATCTTTTTTTTTCAATCTATGTCCTTTTTGATGGAAGATAGTTGAGTTAGTGAGTTATTATATATTTAAAAAAACCGGAGTGGTGGGACAGTTTGCTTATTTATACTAGTTGCGTTTTCTTCTTTTTCATCACATGCCTCAATATATTTTCTGAATTGGAGATAATTATAAAGTCTTCTGAAGTCATGGCAAAGACATCGGAATGGCTGGACGAATTAATTTACGACTCCATAACCCTTGTTACATTAACGCGTCTAGCGGAGCAGGATGGAAGAAAGAGTCTTTTTTTAAATCAGTTCTTATACAGCGTGAAGTGAATACAGTAAGACCTTTTTTTAAACTATGTACTATTTCAAATTTTCAGCCTAGGTTGAGTCTACAGAGATAGCTAAATGTAATATCGTTAAACCTGGTAATTTTAAAGTATCCTTAGCCCATCTAATTCATATTTAATTAACAGGCCAACTGGAGAAATGGCGTAACACCTCTTATATTGGGCCAACAAAAGATCTCTCCCTTCAGTAAGTGTCAAAGCCACCCCTTCGTACTAGTTTTGCCTTTTAAATTAGTAACCCTCGATAGTTAATTCTCCAATACCTGGGAACAACTTTTTCCTAAGTCCTAAATATAGAAAATCCTCCACATGTCCAGCTCAATGAGTTGATGTCATATTAACTTTCTACTATAAATTCTAATTTGAAAAACTATGTACGTCGTATTTTTGTTTGTTTTCAGGCTTAGTCCTATCTTTGTTCATTTTTTCCAAGTGTCAGGATTATATTTTAAGAAGTAATATATTATAAAGACCTTATTTTAAGCATTATTTATTCAGTTATTTTCTCAATATTTTACTACAGCAAAGAAATAACAGATCCTATGATGATTTCAAAAGTGTGTGTTCACTTAATGAAATTATTGTAATAAGCAGATTAAATTAATGTTGCCATATTAAGAGTTATTTGTTAACATTTAAAAATACGTATGTTTTATCTTATATAAAATTTGCCTATAATAAATGCATACCAACTTTATAATATTGCTGATTCTTCACTCTAATTTCTTTACTGTCGAATGTTCACTGTTTTATCAGTCCTTAATCTTCGAATTCCTCTTAAATGAAGGGATTAAAACGGAAAACGATGTAGTTGTAATTAAGGTAATATTAGTACTTGATATTTTCAAGTGGACATGGAATATAAACCTACAAACTTAGCATACATTTAATATATCTAAATAATTTTTATGAAAGCATCTGCTTTAATAGGGAAATGATCTTTTTTTAGATTTAAAAATTTTTCTAGGGATTATATAGCACTTCTATGATAGACATAACCTATGTCAACTGTTATCGTCTTCAAAAGAGTCAAAAACCAATAATGTATATGTTTTTTGTAGTTGGTCAACAGTAAGTGGCTTATTGACGTTAAAAAATACATCCTAAATGTATTGCAATGCAGATTCAATAAGGTTAACATTTGGAGCAATTATAATTTTTAAGTCGCCCCGGCCCCAAGACAAAGCTAATTTTAACTTTAGTACTCTTAAAAACAAGATTTATTCTCTGCCAAAATTATCTGATAGGTCAACTACTCGTTCAGATTCAATGCTAGCTGTAAGGATACTTTCTTATTCAAGTTAATGCTCTCTAAATTGTTCATATAAATACCCTATTTATAAAAGTTCTCTGACATACACTCGCAATCCATAACCAGATTCAAAAAGTCAATTTCTAGTTTGTTCATATTATTATTCTATTATGTGTACATTCTATTTTTTTTAAGCTAAATTAAAAAAAAAAGTTTTTTAGATAGAAAGTTATGAACTTGATTGAAAATAATCAATAATATGACTGAGTAAATGACTAAGGGGGGTGAACAGTTGCTCTGTAACTTGCTCCTCAATGCCTCGCTCTTTATGAGAGTTAGGTTGGGTCCTGTCATTAGAGCCTTTAATGAGAAGTAACGACACTTGGGTTACTCGGCGAGGGGATTGGTGCGTTATAATTAGGTGGTCGTGTCCAGAAGGGTGAGGGGTTCATTCCGAGTCTATTCACTTATTTGGGCTTGGAAGGGGTTTGGTATGGCGTGATTCAGTAAGCTCAGTCAGAGTTGACCATGCTCCAAATGGGTACCTGGAGAAATCTGGGGAAGGTAAATAGGAAAGGAGTCTGAAAGCCTAGGGTGGCTGGCTTTCATCCCCCCTTGCACTTTCTGGCTGAAAGGCCTTGAGACGAAGATCAGCACCGCCGGGGTGGACCTTAAGGATCTAGTGCAGCATCCTTTATCTTAATTTACGTTACCCTTTGGGTTTCAGGAGTCGCTCTTAAAAAGTTGGGACAAATAGTCAAACTCACTTATATATGAAGTAATTTCCCGTTTTTTTCAGTTTAGGGCTGCTCCTTACTTTTTTTTATTAAGTTTGTTAAAATTTTTAAAATTATGCCTTAAACTGTTTTTTTATATTAATTAAAATTTATAGAAATTCCCGTTAAAATTTTTATTTAAATTTTTTCTATTTTCCAATACCACCCCCCCCCCCGTACAAGTTTAAACAGACACTAATAACCTGTCATACCATCCCTCCTTACCCTATTGTGTGACGAGTTACATTGAAAAATTGGCCTAATAATTCTTTCATTTGAAAAAGAAATAATTTAATTAGAAAAACTTTTTTTGGTGAAGCTTTAAGCAGGATTCTAACCTTGAGAATGTTATAACAACCCAAAGCGAACCGTAGAAACAATTATAATACATCCAAGAAAGCTGCCTAAGACCCATGGAACCGACCAAGGAAACAACTGATTAGACCTAAGATGGAACCAGGGAGGAAAAAAAGCTTTAAATTTGATGTCCTTCGTACTTTAAGATTAGATCAGATATAGCCGTACTTTATATAGCCGTACTTCGTACTTTATGGTTCAGACATAGTCATCCACACTCTTATAATGTTAAACATTAAGGAATACATTTTTTTGGCATGAAAATGTGAAACAGATGCAATGAGATTAAACACAATTTTACAACAAAGAGAAGTGGCTACAAAACAGTTTTTGAGTTACTCTAACTGTCCCTGTCAATTACATAGGAACTCAGTGTAGTTTTACGTTATCCTCCTCAATGAAATTCGTATAATATTACGGAAACATATGACGAAGTATTAAAACATTTTTGATGTAGAAACTTCGATAGAATGATAGAAATAAATAGCGATAAGAAAAAAATGTTTTATTTTGCTCATTAGTTAGAGTATTTAATTTTTTTTATGGCATTATATCATCTCAGAATGCGACATTTCTTGCTGCTTCTCCTATATTTTAATTTATTAATTTTAAAATTTTTTTCTTTTTACTTTAAAAATAAATAAAATTATAATCTTTTTTATTAGAATTTCTTTATCAACGCCGCCATTATTCCAAAATACATCTTATTAGAAAAAAAAAACAAAAAACAGAACCCTGTTAGATCGCCACTTTACTATTTAGTCTTTATTGTATATGGGTTACTTCAGAAACATTCTGCAAAATAAAATGTATATTTTGGGGACAGAGGGTTTTGGTTTTCATTAAAGCTCCTTTCGTTGCCTAAGTAAAAGTATATGAAAATATCACTAGTTAATTTTTTGGAGATGGTTATAGATTCGTTGCTTAGGATGAAGAGCATTAGAAAATTTGAAAATAATTATGATTAAGAATATTCTGGTAATTGATTCTCTTTCAAAAAGAACCAAAAATGTTATTCTCTAAAATATTCAAATAACAGAAAGTCCTATTGTAAAAAACAAAATACCATAATTCGGTTAGAGCTTTGTAACCATGACACTTTTAATTTAAAGGACAATTCCAGTTAATTTATGCTTTGATGATCGGTTTTTATTTCATTAAAAAATCCACTCCGTTATATTTCACTCACACTTTTACATTGTGCTAAATTGAGTTTCTTTTACTATTGAAGCAATTAATTAATTAAGAACATTATTTTCAGGACATAGGGATTCAGAAAGATCCTAGAAGAATACTTTAAAGAATGAATTTATCTCAACCGAAGTAAGACAAAGTTCTGTCTTTAGGTTATTAGATGATATACTGTGTATAATTTGAGAATTTTTTTAATAATGTACTTATCCGGGCTCAGAACTTTAAATTATATTTTTCATGTGGTGTTCATTGTTATTATTTTGACTAAACTATATTTTTGGGTTAGTAAGTTTTTAAATTTGTAATTTCAAACAATACAAAACAAGTAGTAGAGCTTTTTTTCAAAAGAAATTGAAGGTTAAAAAATTTAAACGTTACCTCTGAATGTGACCGATACTTTTGCACTGACTATTGGGTTAATCAACTAAAACGTGTTAAACTCCTATCGTAAATACTTGATAGTTCCAAATTAAGAGTAGGAATCACCTTCTTTAAAACAGCAATTTATTTCATAGTATTTCGTTTTAATCCTTGTAACATTGTGGGAATTAAAAAGAAAATATATTTTTGTATATCCCCAGTATTTAATAAAATTTACATATGACAAAAAATTCTTTGCATTCACAATAAATAGTATTTGTATAAGGTAATGCCTTTGGTTTCCAAATTCAATTTCAGAATAGTTAATTTCCAAAAAAAAAAACAGAATATTTTTTTTTTGTCACTTACTTAATTTCTTTTGATATTCTCACATTAAATTAAAAATAAATATTTGTGAATAATTAGGCAAAGCATAGAAACCTGGTTTCGTAAAACTACTGCTCCCATCGATATTTTCTGATTTACAAATACTCTCCGCCAAATTTTTCTATATTTTTGTATTAAATGAATATATTATCTTCGAATCAAATCAACAAGCAATGACATGACATTTGGTAAAAATTGACTCTAGAACATTTGCGATAACAACAACACCTAGAAGTAAATGATATTAATAAATATAATTAGATGAGTATACAGAACTTAAGTTCTGTTATAAAAAATATATAAAGATATATATAAAAAATATGTGGCAAATTATAAGCGACGTTTTAGCTTCACAATTAAAATTTATAACTGAATAGATTTTATTTTTATAAATAATTTTTATGTTTTAATAACTCTCATAAAAAAATATAAAAAAATCTATAAAGAATATAGTGCAATAAAAAAAACAATTTAAAAAAAAATAAGATCTTAAATTACAAAAATTTGTCGAGAAGATTATAGTTGTAACATTGAGAATTTGAGAATAATTACGATTACAAATGTTCTGATAATTGATTCTATTCCAAACAAACCACGAATTTTATTGTTTAAAACCGATACGAA